>NC_081414.1:262015597-262315597 GCF_030272615.1 Cryptomeria japonica | reverse complement strand
AGTTTTTTTCACTGCACACTGACAAATTTCACTGATGGCAGGTAGAGTTACAGAGGTTTCAGAGGAAATAGAAGATGGTTGGGATATATTTTTGGTTGAAAAAGAAAAAAAAGAAGAATATAGGAATCTCAAGCCCATTAAGGTATATCAAAAGGACAAAGGGAAAGGTAAAGTTGGTGGACCACCAAGTATCAAGATTAGAGATAACTTACCCCCACCTCCTTTAAATACTCCACCAGTAAAATCAACAACTACTGAAGATCAACATATAGCTAAGAGCATGGATACAGAGGATAATAATCCTAATCCTAAAGTCCTATATACTGTGAATGTTGATACTCAGAAGATCAACATAGTGGTAGATAAGGATACAACAGATAAATCAGGTATAGCCAAAGAGCCTCTAGTAACAGGGAATACAGAGCAACCGGTAGCAGATACAGAGAAAAAGATGGAATCTGGAACACAAATAGAGGAACCAACAGAGCTAAAGGCTCCAGAACAGATGCCACCAGTAAGAATTGAAGCAAGAAAACCAATACTTAAAGAAATGCAGACACAAATAGACCTACCAAAGGGCAATACAAGCATGGTCACTTCCACTGGTACTCAGTTTGTTGGGTCACCATCAAATGTGACTGAGGTATTACTTGAATCTATCAAGAAAATAACTAATTATAGCTCACAAGCTTACAAAGCGATAGATGATTCAATCCCATTTTTGAAATCAATAGCTCCTAATTGTAATATAGACAATAAAGATTCTTTAGGACAATTGGATACACTTTGTAAATATATTTCTGAAAATTTTGAGCAAACAAAGGTTGAATCTGTAAAGGAAATTGTAGAAAAAGAGAAACAAAAATTCTTTGAGTAAGGAATAAAGAAGTGTAACAGGGAGTTCGACACACTTCTACTGGAACTATGTAGTTTGTTAAAAAGAGTACAAAAACTTGTATAAAGATACATGTAAAACAAACTTTTTGACTATAGATATTGACAAGAAAATAAGCAAGGCATAGGATGAGATAAATAAACTTGCAAACAATTTTGTCAACTCACCTGATTCATTATCAGTTTTTGAAGAGAAGATAGAAAATTTTGAGAAAGAATTGCTCAAATTGGAAAGAGAGAAAGAGGCAATAATAAACAAGGCAAAACTTTTGAGATCTAAACTAAGTCCAAGATTGGACTATTTAGCATCTCTGCAGAAGGAAATCTCAGAGGCATTAACATAGGGAAGCAAAACACCGGTAGAGCACTTGCAGTATCTAACCGGTACAGTAAAAAGAACTGAGACAACAATAAAAGACAGTAAGAAGTTTATGGATAGTATAAACTTAATTTTCGGAGATCTTTTTTAGATAATAACTACCCAACTACAAGGTTGAGGTTATGGACTGGTATGACTACAACTCTACTAACCTTTGTCATTGATGCCAAAGGGGGGGTAGTAGGATGAGAAAATTCAAAACATAGGAATTATATGCTCAAGGGGAGCTCTCACATTTTTGGTAAACATTTTTGGTAACATTTTTGATCTACACATTTTTGGATATCTTTTTGAAATTTCTCATGAGTGTTGCCATCAATGCCAAAGGGGGAGATTGTTGGCATATGGACACTCCAATGAGACATTGTGTGTGATTGAAGGTTTTGTCATTGATGGAAACCTTGCAATCTTATGGCACCGGCAAGACATTATACTGACAAAGCATTACACAGGCAACCTTGCAATCCTATGGCACCAGTAAAACATTATTCAAGCAAGACAGTGCACCGGCATCGGCACTGGCACAGAAGAAAAGATGTATACCGACATAGAGGCCGACAGGATTTTTGATATGTAATATTTTGTTTATTATTGTAAGACAACTTGGCAAATTGTAAAATGACTCTTGTATATAAAAGAAATCATTGTAGACATTTGTGAAAAATAAAAAGGAAGTATAAAAAAAGAAAATTATTAGGCAGACCTAATGTGTGAATTATAGGTCAAGGGTATATGTAAAGAACAGAGCAAGAACCAGTACTGAATCTGGCATTGAAGATGCTATTGTAAAGCAGTACAGATCATTGGATTTGCATAATCCTCATTGTAAGTCAGTGTGACTTCTTATTGAGCAGTGTGCTCTAGGCAGTTGGCCTTCCTGCATGTGTAGGTCCCTATTGTAAGTAATATTCTCTTATTGGCCAGTAAGTGAATATTGTGGTTCACAAATCCCATCGAGGTTTTTCCCACACTAGGTTTCCTCGTTAAACATCTTGTGTTATGGTGTTCTTTTCATGTGGATGTTTTTGATTATGTTTATTACATTAATTCTTGCATACCGATATATTGTTACTTTATGTTCTGCATGTTCTATTTTAAGAAATATACATTACCGGTCTGATACTGATTCACCCCCCCCCTTTTAGTATCTGTGGTAACCCTAACAGATTTATGTTTTGGTTTTTTTTAAAATTGTCTCTTGGAGGGAGTTGTTTAACCATAGCTTTTTCAATTAATTTAATGTGATTCCATAATTGCCTTGGGAAGAGAATCTTTGGGGTGGTCAACTTAAGTTTGACCCAAAAATTAACTTCAGAGGGATTTAAAAGGGGTTAAATGGACACCTAGGGGTAGTTTAAGAGTGTTTCCTAAAGTCCATAAGGTATACCTAAGGGTTAGGAGTAATTTTAGGCATGTTTCAACTCCCATGTGACCATTTGGACACCCTAAAAAGTGGATTTCCTAAGTTGAGCGAAAATTGAAAATTAGAAGGCATCACCTAAGTTGTTAACTTTCATTTTTTATGAGAGATCCTTTTGGATCTTTTTCTGACTTTTTCTTTTTCAATTTTAGAAACGTGTGAGAACTCTCACTGAGGCCTTTTTAGGCAAGAATGAGATATTTTGCGGGTAATCACCCACTCCCCATTTTTGGAGACAAGAATTTTTGAAAGAAGAGATAGATTTGGTTTTAGGAATTTGGCTAAGTGTAGAGAAGCAAGGGATTATGGATTTGGGCTGCTCATCCTCAACTTATCTAGCATACCTTTGGGCAGTTGAAGGTTGGTAAAAAAATGCTCTTTGTTATGTTTTTATAGTGCATGTTATGTCGAAAAGAATTGCATGTGTGAGAAGGCTTGTTTCTTGTATTTTTCCCTTATGAAAATTTATTTTGTGTTCTACATTTTACTCTTGCGTATATACTGTGTTTTGGGAGTAACCAAGACCTCCTACTCTTGGGAGAGACGATGGTCTTGTGGGTGGTAGAAGTTTGACAGCCCTCCAGTGAGAGGCTCTCATTAAGAGAGTGATCTCAAGGGATTCCTATGTAACCCTTGATGCATGGCTTGTTTATACATTTGGGGGTCATAAGGAGGGAAATAAGGCATGAATGCCTTGGGGGGTATAAGGTTGTGGGGTTGTTATACTTAAGATTTATCATTGCTTTTCATGAGGTGGCCTTGAGTTTTACTATACTTGCAGTCTCCTCGAAGTATTTGGTCCACTACCACCCGTTTATAGTCATCACATGTGTGATGTAGTGTAGCCTGGGTTGGGAATGTGTATGTGATTATTTTTTTCATGTTTATAATGTTTGCATGTGTGTACCTGTCTAGGGCTTGGTTCTCCAAGCTCGAGGGTGGCTACTAGTTAGCCTAGGCTGGGAGGTGAGCTCTCCATGGTCATAGCTTTTGATTCATTTGCAGGTTGTTGGAGGAAAAGAAAAGAACCAGTAGAAGTTGTAGGATTTGCGTGTTTGCAGAAAAAGATTAGGAAATGGAATAGCTTATATTTTAAGTTGCAACAATGAAAAAGGGAAACTATATATTGTAATTTCTTTGAAAAGGAAATGTACCCATTGTTATTTAAAGTCCTCATTATTAGAAATAAGAGATCCATTTGTAAGGTTGCCTGGAATGTACTTTAAATATACTTTGAGGAGATATATTGTTTTTTTATTAACCATTATTTTGTTGCAAAAAAAAATGAAAGGTTTATCTTGGATTAAGTTCCTATAGTTTCTAAAATATTATTTGTTGCATGCATGTTGTTTTGTAAATAAGGGTTCATTTATTTCCTTATGCATTTGAAATATTGGAAAAGAAAGTATTAGAAAAGTATGAATGATAGAAAGCTGGAAATAAAATATCTAGTCCTATCTATGAAAATGCAAATATAGTATATTAAAACTCTATCCTCGTTCCTTTCATTTATTTGTAGAAATTAAAATCTAAGTTAAATAGTCTAATTAGTTTAAATAGAAATATATTTTTATAGTTGTTGTATAAAAAAATTTAAATCTGTCATTTTATTTATTGCTGAAAATAAAATCAAAATTTATTATATCCATTTCTAAAGTTTTATTTTAATAATTTTTCTAGATTTACAAAGTTGTTGTTTGAACTTATTTACTTCTATAAATTTTAAATTACTTGCAGAAAATAAGTCTGGGAATTAAATAAACTATCTGATTTTTATTTTTTAATTTTGGCTGCAAGACATTTGAATCTAACTGGAAAAATACCCATTTATTTAAATCTGAAGAATTTAACTATTCTGTTAAAAATGTTTCAAAGTAAAGACATCAACATGTATTTACATATTTTGCCTTGTTGCAATACACACACACACACACACACACACACATATGTATATACATACATATATGTGTATGTGTATGTATATGTGTGTGTGTGTGTGTATATATATATATATATATATATATATATATATATATATATATATATGTATATACATACATATATGTATATATATACATATATGTGTATGTATATGTATATGTGCATCTATATATATACATACATATATATATATACATACATACATACATATATATATATATACACACACACACACACACATATATATATACACACACACACACACACAAACAAATTTATATGCAAATATATATGATTAAATGAAATTCTTTTCTAAACAAATATATATACTCATTTGTATAATATATATATATATATAAACAAAAAAAAAGTTTTAAAAATTAAAAAAAAAAAAAAAGATGGCAAGATTGGGTTTTGATTGAACCCCTGTGCTAACCACAGTGGATGGCCCAAGGGCCGCCACTGTGGGCGACCACAATGGACATTGTGGCTGCCCACAGTGGTCGCCGCCACTGTGGTAACCCATAGTGAGTGGCACCCCCAGAAACGCCACCTCCGCCTCTCCTTCCCTTTCGCTGAGTATGCCATGGTCGCTGTCCGAAAGTCTATCAGCCTTGCACAGTCCGAAAAATAGGAAATAAAACCCTAGCCCGGTTAGGGCTAGGGTAGTATGAATTAATAAAATAAAGGAGAGGTTTTATAACAATAAAGAATGAAGGAAATAAATAGGGCAAATATATAATAATAAAATTAGGATTTCGTGGTCATTTTGTTAAAGTGTAAACACTTATATATATATATATATATATATATATATATATATATATATATATATATATATATATATATATATATATATATATATATATATATATATATATATATATATGGTAAAGAATATGTGTGGGACACATTGTAAAATTATTTATTTTACTAGGTGATTTACATTTTAAATATGTTTTATAAACATATGGATATAATTTTTATTTTTTTTAAAAAGGGGGGAAATGTGTTTAAATTCAAAATATTTATAGAGTTTAATCTATTATAAACTTTAAAATAAATTGAGTAAGACTATTTTGGTTATGGCAAATAGTTAAACTTTATAGGACAATATTCTTTATGAAAATTAAATGATTATTTCTTTTGTTGATTTAATTTAAACACATTTCAATTAACGATTAAAGTGAAAATATAGACTTTTATAACTAAAGTGCTAGGACTAAAATAATTAGTTCTTTAAAGCATTTATTGATTACTGAAGATTAATAATACCTTCACCAAATATTTTAGAGAATTTTAATTAAGTTAATTTAGTGATTTAAAATTGTTGAGAAAATAATAATTTCTTTGGAGAATTAATATTCTGCATTAATTAAATTTATTTTTGTCTACTTGTGTTAGTGGTTAAAATTAACTCCCATGTAGTTAAGACAAAACTTGTTAGTGCATTTCATAATTGCAATTTAATGTTATTAAGTTGGGTTTAAAAAAAAAAAATTTCCCGTTCGTGCCCAAAAGTTTGGGCAAGGCAGACAATGGATGAGATTTTGTTGCTATCACAAAAGATCAACTGACACCTACTATTCAACCGGTAGAGCAGGCCCTAGTAGCTAAAGTTGAAGATAAGGATGAATGGATTATTGATTTAGGATGTTCACATCATATGACTGGTGATAAGAGTAAATTCTTAACCTTTCAGGATTACAATGGAGGTCTAGTAAGATTTGGAGATGATAAAGCTTGTTTGATTGAAGGAAAAGGCACTATATCTTTTGATGGTAAGCACAATACTGATAATGTTTACTATGTTGAAGGTTTGAAGTATAATCTTTTGAGTGTTGGTCAATTAGTTGAGAAAGGATTTCAGTTACAATTCAAGAATGGCAAATGTAAAATCTTAAACAGAATTGGTTTGGAAATTGCAACCGGTAATCAAACTAGAGGTAATGTCTTTCATTTGAACAATAATAAGAAAGCATGTTTGATTGCACATATTGATGAAAGTTGGCTATAGCATAAGATACTTTGTCATGTAAATTTTGATTGCATTGTGAAAATCAGTACAACTAAGGCAGTTAGAGATTTACCTAAGATTGTTAAACCTCACAATCTGATATATAAGGAATGTCAATTTGGAAACCAAGTTAGAGTAACTTTCAAGAGTATTCCACAGAAGTCTAACAATGTTCTTGATTTAATTCATACTGATTTATGTGGTCCAACAAGAACTAGAAGTATACAAGGAGATAGATACTTTATGCTAATCATTGATGACTATTCTAGAATGTGTTGGGTTACTTTTCTCAGAGAAAAATCTGAAGCATTTGGGAAATTCAAACTATTCAAGGTGATGGTAGAAAATGAAACCAGTAAGAAAATCAAATGTTTGAGATCAGATCAAGGAGGTGAATTCACATCAAAGGAATTTAATGCATTCTATGAAGTGAGTGGGATCAGAAGACAGTTGTCAGCACCCTAGACACCCCAGCAGAATGGAGTTGTGGAAAAGAAAAAGAAAAACTATCTTGGATGCAACCAAAAGTATGATATCAGAAGTAAATCTACCTCATATATACTGGAGAGAAGCGGTTAATACAGTTGTTTATACATTCAATAGAGTTCACATGAGAGGAGAAACCGGTAAGACCCCACATGAATGATGGTTTGGTAATACTCCTACTCTTAAATATTTTAGAATATTTGGAAGTAAATGCTATATTAGAAGAGATGAGTATATTGGCAAATTTGATCTTAGAAGTGATGAAGGAATATTTCTTGGTTATTCATCTAAGAGAAAGGCATATAGATGTTTTAACAAGAGATTGTAGAAAATTGTTGAGAGTGCAAATGTGAAAATTGATGAACAATTTAGAGAAAATTCAAGGTACATAGACTCTAAACCGGCAATAGAAATAATCACAAATAAACCTATTGTGAATACACTGGCATCATGTGGAGATTCAACAGTCATTGAAGAACAACAAGTAAAAACACCTCGGTATGTAAGATTGAATCATTCTGAAGATCAAATAATTGGAAACAAATTTCAAGGAGTTATGACTAGAGGAAGATTGGCAAATTAGGAGGTATGTCTTATTTCTCAAATTGAACCTACATAAATTAATGAGGCATGTGAAGATAAATATTGGATTAAAGCTATGGAAGATGAATTGGAACAAATTGAAAGGAATAACATTTGGTCATTAGTTCCCCAGCCTAAAGACAAAAATGTAATTGGAACTAAATGGGTTTTTAGAAATAAACTTAATGAAGATGGCATGGTAATCAGAAACAAAGCAAGATTGGTGTGTAAGGGATATTCTTAGAAAGAAGGAATTGATTACAATGAAACCTTTGCACCGGTTGCTAGAATTGAGGCAGTAAGACTGTTATTGGCTTTTGCAGCACACAAAAACTATAAAGTATATCAAATGGATGTTAAATGTGCATTTTTGAATGGAGATCTTGAAGAAGAAGTTTACATTGAGCAACTTGGTGTATTTTCTTTGACAGATAACAAAGACATGGTTTGCAAGTTAAGGAAAGCTTTATATGGATTGAAACAAGCTCCTAGAGCTTGGTATGTAAGATTGGAAAAATATTTTTTGAAGCTTGGTTACACAAAAGGTAATGCTAATAGCAATCTATACTACAAAGTGAACAATGATGACATCTTGGTTATTGAATTTTTTGTTGATGATATAATCTTTGGAGGAGAAGATGGTTTGTGTAAAGACTTTTCTAACAAAATGCAGCAGAAAATTGAAATGTCTATGATTGGAGAGATAAAATTATTTTTAGGATTGTAGATTTCACAGACTGATAAAGGTATATTCCTATGTCAATCTAAGTACTTGAAGGAATTACTAAAGAAATTTGGCATGGAGAATTGTAAACTGGTAAGCACACCTATTACTACAAATGATAAATTATCTTTGAAGGATGAATCTACGCCTATTAATCCGACTAGATACAAATCTATGATAGGACGTTTACTGTATTTGACACAAACAAGACCTGATATTATGAATGCAGTATGTATTGTTTCAAGATTTCAGAGTAATCCTAAAAAAAATCATGAATCAGTAGTGGAAAGGATTTTTCGGTACGTACCAAGCACTACAAATATTGGTTTATGGTATCCTAGAAATGAAACTTTTAACTTATGTACATACATAGATGCTAATTGGGCAAGAGATGTGGATGACAGAAAGGGCACCACAGACTAATTTCATGGTTGAGCAAGAAACAGAGTTGTACAGGTTTATCAACAACAGAATCAGAATATGTTGCAGCAACAACTAATTGTACATAGGTATTATGGATCAAGCAAATGTTGAAGGACATAAAGGTAAAATGCAAGGAACCTATAACTATCTACTGTGATAATATGGAAGCAATTGATATATCTAAGAACCCAATATTTCACTCTAAGACTAAACATGTTTCTATCAAATTCAATTTTCTAAAGGAGAATGTTGAAGAAAAAGAAGTGAAATTGGTTTATGTGAATACTAAAGAGTAGATTGTAGATATTTTTACAAAGCCTTTGCCTAAGGAAACATTTGAGTATCTCAGAGAGAAACTTGGAGTCCTACCCCCACTGGTAGAGACTTAGACAGTTGATGTTTGTCATGAACCGACAAAATTAACAGAGAAATCTTTTATTCTGACTTTTATGAGGAGAGATACTTCTCAGGGGGAGTAGTTGGTATATTGAATGAGTTGGTATTTTGTGATAAGTTCTTTGAACTAATTGTATTTGGTTTTGTATTGCTTTAGAATTTGATTTCAAAGGGAGATTGATATGGAAAAACACATTATCCCTTGGGGGAGAGATTGTTACTTTGGGGAGAGATTGTTGGAGAGATTGATTACTCTCTATATCTGTATTTTGGGAGATAGTTGGTTTTTGTTTTTTGGCATTTCTGTTTTGGCACTTTGATGGTTTTTCCATCTTGTGTTTCCATCAATGCCAAAGGGGGAGATTGTTGGCATTTTGGATATGTTGATATGGTTTTGTCATTGATGTCAACACTTGTCATCGCTTGTCAACACTTATCAACACTTGGAGATCTTTGGTTATGTTCATCGACAAGTCAGAGACTTATGCAAAGTCACTAGTATTTGGTTCACCTGCAGATTATATTGTTCACCGACACTTGGAATGACTTGGAGACTACTTGGTTATGCCACAGACATTATTCGATCACTTGGTTTTGGAAATTTGGTTAACTATTTATTCGGGTTTGCATATTTGTTGTTACCAGAAAATAGGTCCACGATAAGCACTGGCAGTCATATCTATTCCAAATTAGCATGACACGTTATGGAGATGATTTATTATTATTGTAAATGCATTGAGCTGACATCATGCATCGGATATTGATTTACTTGTAATTGATTTTATTGTAATATCTTTTAGTGAGCCGACCTATTCAATTGGTCTTAGGTTATGGTATAAATGGAAGATCTCATTTGTAAGATCATAGTAGAGAATGCGAAAAGGATTGCAATAAGGTATATGTGAAAATAAGCAAAGCTATACACATAGATATCATTTAAAGGTTGAAGGAAGGATTTTTTGAAGGCAATCAGAACTAAACCGGTATTGAATCTAGCATATGAAGATGCTACATTGTGCAGTACATTATCATTGGATTTAACCATCCAATTGTGGTCAGTGTGACTCTCATTTTGTGATTGAGCAGTGAGCTCTAGGCAGTTGGCCTTTCTACATGTGCAGAATCCATATTGTACACACATACTATCTGCAGTAGTATCATTTGATTATGGGTAAGGCTTCCCACCGTTGTTTTTCCCCTTACAGGGTTTCCACGTACAAACATTTATGTTTTGTGTTTTGGATGTTATTATCTTTTTGTTTCATGCATTAATCTTTACTGATATTGCAATTAACTGTTAAGACTATCTACTGACATAAAGTTTGGTTTACTGGTATTAAGCATTAAGTTTTGTTTAAGTTAATTTTTTTTGAATTTATTGGACAACTGATTCACCCCCCCTCCCCCCTCTCAGTTGTCTCTGAGACCTAACAGGTCCTCTATGCTACCACTAGCTCAAGTGGAAGTTGTGAGGTATAACTTTAGGTTTTTTTGCATGTTTTCTTTTGTAATATATGTTCTAGGGAGATCTTTATACTACTATAATCATTTTTCCTATTTCAGAAAGCTCCATTTTTCCATTATGACGACTTTGATTTTGTTTTGTACATGAAATGAATGCATCTTTTTTTTATATTTAATTATATATAGAGGCTTTGCTGGTTTGAAAAGTCAAGTGAATTTTTTTTAATCTTCATCCTTAGTCTTCACCTTACTAGAAGGAAAGGATCATTCAACCCCCAAATCACAAGACAAGCCAAGGTTTTGATGAATCATACATAGCACCCTTAACATTGAGTGAAGAAACACATGCTAGTAAAGTCACATGGCCAACCACTTCCTCATTTTTTGAGGACCAATTAGTTATTGCTTACATTTTTCTTCTGTCTCAAATCAATTCAACAACTTGACATTTGTGTGTTCCCCCTCCCTCTAAAGAGATTCGTTATCCTACCTCCTTTTGCATTTCCTCTTCCAAGGAGCCTTGAATGTTTCCTTTAATATTTCAAATATAGTTGAAATAATAGTTATTTAACTTTGTTTGATACCTTGACTCTGTTGACTAATCCTTGAATGTTTCCTTTTAATATTTCAAACATAGGTGAAATAAGAGTTATTTAACTCTATTTGATGCCTTGATTTTGTTGACCAATTCTTCATTGGACATGTCTATTTGAATTGATTAAGATGAAAGAATGTTGAGTGTTTTGGGTATGCTTGAGCTATATTTTGTTTCTTTTTGTAGTTCTTAGCAAATTTACTATAATCATGCTATTTATTAAATTTGAAGAGCAAGTAGTCATGTAGTTAAGATCCTTCATATAGAACTAT
Source organism: Cryptomeria japonica (assembly GCF_030272615.1). Classification (NCBI taxonomy): domain Eukaryota; kingdom Viridiplantae; phylum Streptophyta; class Pinopsida; order Cupressales; family Cupressaceae; genus Cryptomeria; species Cryptomeria japonica. Next base: position 262,304,004 of record NC_081414.1, on the reverse strand, counting down.
CCATCTAGATTTAATTCAATAGATTTAGGGAGAGCCATCTTCAAATCTACTTCCACACAAATATGAGCACATGGAAGTTCACATTTTGTCTTAATCTAATCAATGAGGTAGCCCAAAGAGCTATTGATTGTAGCCAAAGTTTTTTCATCCAAAAAATAAGAGGGAGATGAGGAAGTTTCACCCAAACAAGAACTTTATTAGCAATATCTTTAATAGGGTTAAAATCTATGGACATGTGGTTCAAATAAAGTTGACTTGCCCCTATAAAATATAAGCCACTTCTAAAATCTAATTTTTGTCATGTTTATCTTAAGGAAGAATTCATAGAATCCTCTTAAACAAAATTAGATTATCATTTTGCCCTTCAACAAAAGTTTTGAGTAGAGATTAATTGTATCATCCATGTCTTTGACTCTCAACAAAAGATCCATAAACCTTCAAACCAAAACTATTTAAGAAAAAAACTAAAATTATGTTCCTTAAACAACTATCATCGAAGATAACTTTTGATAGATCATATTCAATTTTTTTATAAAATAAAATTGAGTGTTTGACCTTAGCTTGACCAACATCCACACTTACTAAAACTTCAAAATCATAGAACTTATTTGCAGATTTGAAAATGTAGACACTAAAAAATGGTCAACAACTTTGTCTCCTATTTTTAACATATCATGTGCATAGTCTTTAATTAAATCCCCCATTTTCTAACAATTCTTCTAAGTCCTAAATAAATAAATTTAATAATTTATTTATTTTTCCCCTCTGTCCGTTAATTTAATAAATTTATTTTATTTAATTAACTAATTCATAAATATGAGCAATAAATTAATAAATCATTTTAATTAATTTATCATATTTATCTTCCTCCAAAATGAGGATAATTAATAAATTTTATTTATTAATTCATCTTTATTTCCTACATTTCTTAATTTTTTATTCTTCTATTTTATCCTCTTATATGGAGATAATAAATCCTCCTAATTTTTGAATTTGGAAACTAATATCTTTCCTTGATTTTCAAAAATCAATCTTTTTTGGCAATATCTCATTAATCTTAATTTTTAAATTAAAAAAATGAGGTATGCATCTTCAAAACTCTACTTTTTGTGAGAGAATATTTTACTTATTTTCAATTCTTCTATTTATCTTTTCAAAAGAAGATATTTAATAATTTTTAATTATTAAAATCTTTCTGATATTTCCAACTGGTTAATTTGGTATTTGTAAGAAGGTAATTAAATATTTTATTATTTATTTTCCTAATATCTTCTCATTTGCTTTCTTCTATCATCCTTCCCTGAATGGCAGCTTTGTTGTGCACTAAATCTTGTTTGTTGATTATTTTCAATCTTAAATCAATCTTAGTCATTCAATTAATCCTCAATTTTTTTATAAATAAGTTGCATTGTTATTTTTTTAGGTTGCATTAGTTGCATACATCATTCAAAAATTAAAAAATCCCCAAAAAATTGCATAGTGGCATTCCTATTGAAACAAGGTTTAAGTACAAGAAATCACACGTATCAACATATCAAGCCATGTCTTTTACAATGGATGATACCTAGATGAGACTATCACAACTCTATCCAACCCAACAACAAGGCAACATTGATCAAACTTTTTATGATGAAATAAGTGTCCAAATACGACAACTGGAGGAAAAACTAGCTCGAGAGACAAAGATCTTGGAACAAAGAGTGAAAAGCATCGAAAAGAATAGATCACAAATGTCCAAAATGTTTCAAAAATTTCTAGGTCCAAATCCAAATATTGAGAAAATTGATGTAAAATCTCTTATTGAACAATCAGACATCCCAACTCTCTTCTCTTAAATAGAGATGATGAAACAATTTCAAGCAAAAAACACAAATTTCAACCAAATCCCAAATGAGACTTCCTTTTATCAAATTCTGTTCAATCAAATCTCGAATCAACAACCAATCATCCAACAACAACTAATGATCCAACAAAAACCAATGATCCAACAACAACCAATGGTCCAACATATCCAACCAACACAATCAATGGTGAAATTTCAACAATATGCTCAACCAAATACACAATGTCAACAATTTGTTCAACCAATAGTCAAGTACCAAGAAAAACAATATCATTCAACAAGTCAATATCAACATCTACAACCACACATTCAGAATCAAAAGTTGCAACTCACACCAAGAGAAATTTCAAACATGTTAGACCAATTCAACCAAAACCAAATTACCTTCAAACAAGTCCAAAATCAAAACCCAATAATGTCAAAACCTAACAAGGATTCAAATGTGTTGCCAAAGAAAGGTGGCTTTATTAGAAAAATCTTAAAGAGAGTCCTAAGTGATTTTCCTGAGAAAGATCAAAATTGTGTACCTATGTCTAGCAATGGCTCATCCCCCCATAAACAAATTGACTCTCTAGTGGCATCTATTCCTACACCTTTCAAAGATTCACAAGAGCTTTACATATCATCCCCATCAAATGATATACCTAAAGATGAAATTCCCCAAGGGCTATCCATAATTGATTTCCAAGCTAATCCAATTCATGATGCACATCCTTGCCATGCTTCAGAAATGCTAGGCCCAATGCCACTAGGAGCTTTATTACCCGTCAAACCTGTTTCAAAGGATTCCATTCAAAGTCCCTCTCCTTCATGTCAAAGCATTGATTCCTTTCCAGAATCTCCCGCACATGTTCAAAGTCCAAACCCATGTCAAGAGGATGATTTAGAGTATGAAGAAATGAGTCCTAAAACAAATCAAGATCAAGATCCTGAAACCTTATCATCCCATACAACTGTTGACCAGGATCCTATCTTCCCTTACACTCATGATGATTCCCTTATTCCTGTCCATGTTGTCCAAAGTCCTATTGACATTCCACCCCCTGAGAAAGATCAAGTTATCCCAATCCATCCTATCCCAAATGATCCCTTTCCATTTCATGAACAAAATATCCTTTCAAATCCCATTGACATTCCACTTCCTAAGCAAGATCAAGACATCTTTTCTAATGATCTTGTTGAAAGACAAGAGTAGAGTACCTTTAAAGAGGAATCCAATGATCTTCCTCCTTGTCAAGATCAAATTATTCCTTTAAATCCTCCATAATATCCTTTGGTTCCTTCATCTCCATGTCCTAATATTCCATATATACTCCAAGATCTCATTTATTTTGATGATCCCATTATTTCTACCATCTCTTTAAGAGCTTGTCATTGTTCCTAATCCCCCTTATGATTCTAATATGTTGGTGCAAGATGTTCATGAACCCCTGACATGCACAATGGGTTCTTCCAATTTGGTCCAGTCTGATCCACTTCATGATCTCATTGTTTCTTCCATATCGCATCCACCTTATAGTGAATTCATGTCTTCTTCCCAAAGAAAAGAGTATCCTACGGGTCATAAAGGAAAAGAGGTAGACCTTCTCAAGAAAGAAACCCTCCACGTTAAATAAAATGTTAAGGGTCATGGCTACACAACTTACTCTCAAGACATTGGTATCCCAGCAAAGTCAAAATCCAAACATATGCCTTCCCCTTTATCCCTTCCATCCATCTTGGGTCCTTATATCTCTTCGTCCCTTATTCAAGGTCAACAAAGGCACACATCTTGGATCACCTTCCATCCATAAAAAAAGCCTTCATATCATTCCTATCCATACATACATTCATTTCCCTCTCCAAGCAATTTGGATGCCAAAAATAAAAGTCATAAATTGTCTAGCAATCCACATGCATTCAAGGATCAACATGTTTAGTCTAATTGACTTGTCAAAACAAAGAAAAATATGATCCAAAATAAAAAATAAATATACAAAAGGCCACAAAGGCCCATTGAGAAAAAGAAAGAAAAGTCAAAAGCTATATGGGTTCCAAAATCCCTTGTGCAAGCAATGCATTCCAAGGAACTACAAAAGAATGAAAAATAAAAAATCATGTGGATTCCTAAATGACTCCTTCAAGCACAACACTTTAAAGAAAAAATCAAAATTGGCATCCAAAATTGCTATTCCTCCATCCAAACCTTCAAAATATATTCCTCCATCACTTCATTCATTTTGGGTCTGTCCCAAAATCCCTAGCTATTCCTTGATCAAAATCTCAACATCCGAAATCCACTTTTTCTCCATCAGTCCATTACCCCTCAAGGTGTGTGCTAATGTTGATCTTACTAGCATCTCCATCGGCTCAAGCCCAAATCTTCTAATACCCTATTCATTATCCAATGCATATTTTCCATCCTTCCATCTCTTTGGTTCAATCCTTTGCATAAATTGCATCCTTCCATCTCTTTGGTTCAATCCTTTGCATAAATCCTTGCCTTACTTTCATCTCATTTTCCATGTCATTATCCTACCAATGTCTTTGAGTATATCTTCAATAGCCATGGTCTATTGTAGTACAAATTTCAAGGCTACAATCCGAGCAATGAAATGCTTGAGTCCTTCCATCCCTTATCATGTGTCTATTTTTTACTAAAAGTCAAAAATACAAAAAAATTGAAAAAAAAAATACAAAAAGAGAAAAAAAAAGAAAAGAAAAATAATTCATCCTCTGGTGAAAACCTAACAAACAGGCGCCTTGGGAAAGTACCATGATGAAAACCTAACAAACAGGCGTCATGTGTAATCTATTAATTTCTTGCATACCACACTTGGGGAGAGGTTTCATTTATCCTATCAAGTCATATTATCCTTCATTATCATATCATACCCCTATCATACTCTCCATTATCCTATCATCCCTCATGTCCATACTCCCTTTTCCACCTTTGATCTTGTTAAGGCTAAGGATCTTCATGAACACCATGCATCTTGTTTGCAACTTTTAGTCTATCACAACTTTTGGTCTTTATCCATTAGATCATCACAACCTTTCATCCATATTCCTTGGCTTATTGATGTTAGTCCCAACCAATGCTGAGAGGGGAGGGGTGAGTCGGCACTATATCAGTTTTAGCTCAATTAAAACTTTTACTTTAAGTTTGCACTAACTTAACATTCATCAATATAAACAATTAGTAAAAAATATGCATGCATGAAAAGATACACAGTGACAACAAGATTTATCTCATGGAAACCCAAATGGGAGAAAACCATGGTGTGAGTGGGAACTCACAAAATTTGTACTTTTTTGGAGTATGCCCGATGAGGAGCCATCCCTGTTAGGAGATTACAAAGACATTATTAGGTGCCACCCAATTAAGGGATTTTGATTAAGGCTTGTCAGTGCCTTTACCCTGTTAAAGGTATCCATGTTAAAACTCTTAGGATCATCAATTAAGATGACACCCAGTTAAGGGTTTTTTACAATGGGAACTGTTAAAGTCCACCCTATTAAGGGATTTTAGTTGCAATGGTTAGAAAGAAACATAAATATGATTTGTTGGAGTGGCTACTAATAGTGTGATCAGATCACACTGAAAATCATACTATATATGCATCAGTTGTGTATGCTCTACACAACACTAGTTTCCTGAATATACCTTCCGCTCTGCCCTCTGCCGATTTACTGATCCTTGGCTCTACACTTTTTCGATCCTCTGTCACTCAACTCTGCACTCTGTTCTTACTCCCCTTGTGTTCACTTTCACATTTTTTCTTTTCACAAGAACAACCACCTCATGAAAATGAGTTATGTGAATTTATTACCCTTTCGATCTATCACCAACTTTCCCTCCAAAACATCAGGTTCAAAATTTTGTTACCATGCCATAAATCACTCTCAAGAATTCATTGCAGGAATCTCTGTCAAGACAGTCGTTCATGCCAATAAGTCCGCCAGTTGACTGGAGAAGACTGCCGATTTAACTGGATGTTAACTAAACGTTAGCAGTCTATCGGTTATAGACTCTATCAGTGTACCGATCAAAATCTACCATATTGATTACCTTCTATATACTGATCTGTTCACTCCTTAGCCGGTTGACCTCTTATGTGTCGATCTACTCACTACTTGCCAATTGACCCCCTTGTGTGCCGGTCTACTCACTACTTAGCTTGTCTACACATTTCTTAGTCAGTTAACCTTTGTATACTGGTCTACTTACTACTGATAGATTGTGAAAAATTAGGAGATGATGTTGCCAACAATGACAACCATATCATTCATTGGTCAAACAAAATGCACCAAAATGCCAACAAACTCCCCCTTTCATATTGGTGGCAAATAAAACAAAACTATGTCGGTTCTGGCCCCTGTTTCTGACCCTTGTTTCTAACCCCTGTAACTCACAATGTACAAGTCTCCAAAATTTCCCCTTTTGCCATCCATGGAAAAGACTATACAAAAGAATTTTTCAAAGTAAAGCAAAAAGGTCCTTGAAATTTTCTTGAGCTACTTTCAATGAGGATTCCCATGAATATTTTACCTGTTTCATGGTGTTGAAGTGTCCATGTATAACTGCAATAAAAACCTCCATATCATCAACTATCTTGTAGTCAGGTTCACTTATGAGGCAGTCTGCTTCTTTAATGTTCATTTGCATGAAGTCAATAATTGGTGCCAGATAGCACTGTAGCTCTAACAAGCTAAGACCTCGTTTGTCCTCTTCTTCTTTCAACCTTTTGATTTCATGATTGAACTATTTGACTTTGCTAGTGAAAGTTGATGCTGAACTAGTGAGAGGATCAAAAGAACTTATCAAATCTTGAATTTCTTTTTGAGTCTGATTTCTTTTGTCTTCTAGATCTCTAATGAAATCGGTAAAACTTGAAGATTTGACCAGTAATTGACCAACTTCTTGAAGTATATTTTTGACTTCTTCTGTTAGGGTGGAGAGGGCAACTTTTCCAGCTGATATTTGTTCCATTAAATTTTCTCCTCTCTTGGATTCATATTGGCTTACTGCAACCTTCTCTAGATCAGTTGCCTTTGAACCAATTGTTGTAACAAGAGTACTTAATTGATCAATGATGGGAGCAATATTATCAACAACAATGTCAAGAATTAGGTTAGAGAGAATTGTCTTGGCAGAATTGAGAATTTTTGCCTTCTTTTTCTTTGCTCTTAACATAGCCTTTTCAGCTTTTTTGAAACCTTCATCAGCTGCTTGGGAGTCATTTTCTTTATATCAATGACTAATTCTCCCTCTTCTTGCTCCTCTGTTTCATCTTCCTTTTCTGTAGTCTCAACTTCCGAACTAGCTGTTGTGATGATTTTTACCTTCTTTTCACTTTCATTTTCTAAGTCTAACTTCCTCTTTTCCAGAGGAGTATCCATCATTGCTTTCTTATCCTCTACTTTCTTTTTTTCCTCTTTGCCTTCTTCTGACTGAATAGGATTTGGTGTCAATGAGGTTCTGTGAGGTGTATCCTCATAAGGGATGTCTTAAGCTATCACTTCATCTTGTCCGGGAAGCTAATGCAGGAGCATCCCTGGTTCACAACAATCTTGCATCAACCAAAAACATTTTCTTTTCTGTTTTATTTTCTGTGTGTCCCAGTTTTGGCTCATCGGTTCCTGTGGAGATGGATTCTATTTGAAGACTTGATCACCCTGCTTTCTTTCTAACTACATCTCATTTGGATCACTTTTCAATAAGATATTGCTACCGGTTTCCTTGACAGTTTCTTGTTACCGGTTGCCTAAGACCTATTCTAGTGATCTACCAGAGCCCATTATGAAGCTTGCAGAGCCATGGGTGTTGATCTTGATGTTGTGTGGTGTGTGTTCGACCTTTTATGTTTCATCCTTTGGATTTTCTAGAGGAATCTCTTGGTGGAGGCTGACCTTATTCATTTTGCATGTTAGGTCTTGATCTTCAGGTTTTGATCCTTTTTTGGGCTGACAGGATCCTTTGGATCAATATATATATAAATCAATCAACTCAGAGAATCAAGAAGTATTAGATAGATAGATTGTGCCTAGAAGATAGATCTTTCGATCCAAGGTCCCGGTGTGACCTATTCTACTAGGCCTGTGTGTCGCTAAGTTGTAACCCGGTTGTTACCAGTTGGATGCAATTGACTTTCATGTAATAAAACTATTTGTTATGCATTTCCTCCATCATATTTGTGTGTTTTTGTTGTGTTAACTCTTGCTGACCGGTTTGGACTGATCTCCTCGAGGTCCCTCCTCACTGGTGACTACTTCAAAAGCTTAGTTTGATCAGCTTCCTTCATCAGTGTAGTGTGAACCGGCTGCTCAACATCCTTTGTTAGATTGGGAATGTCTGACACAACATTCCCTATAATCTCATTAACTGAGAAGACATCAAAACCTTCAATAGAGTCTTTTTCCTTACCCTTTTCTTTGTCAAGGGCAGTTGTACCTTGGTCCTATTTTGTTTCCTTTTCTATTTCTTCTTCAGCTTCCTTTTGCTGATTCATTATTTTCTTCCACAAGGCAACACCTTCTTCATGCATTGTTTCAAATTCACCTTCTTCATGCACTAAACCCTATAACTCTTCAAATCACATCCTTTGTGATCTTGATCAGTGCTTGAGTTTCCAACCACAAGAATTGATCATGAACTCTCCTCAGCACATACCTAACCTAGTCGTCATGAAACTGATCAGGAAAATTGACAACATTAGACAAACACTTGGTCTTTAGAAGTAGATATTCTACCTTCAATTCATCATTAACACATAACCATTTAAACTCATTTTGAATGAATTTGTCTCCAAGTTCTTCGAGCTTGCAGTGAATGTAGGAACAAATGTCTTCAACCAATAATACACCGGAGGGCACAGATGATAAGGCATCGGTCATGTTGATCTCACCGACTTTCATTGGATGCAACTTGAACTTGGGTTGGGGTTCTTTGATAGCTTCAACCAACACAGGAGTCGATATTGGCACTACCATGATGACCTTCAAACAAAGTTTTCTCAAACAGGGTTTGAATACCTTTTTCTCAGAAATACCAACCACCACTATCACTTTGCTTGAACTTTCCGTACAAAAATTACTAACAAGATCTCAATTGCCTTTGATCGTACAAGAGCTCAAGAAAGTTCACAAGAAATTAGTGTAAATGAAAATGTGTTGACATTTCCTTATTTATTCGTTGAGATTTATCAATGTAATGATACAACGATTAGTTTTGAAACTTACAACTTAAAGTACACCGATTTTCCTTTTACCAGTTGTTTGTTACTGATACCGATACACTAACAATTAGCTCACAGGGCATATCTCAAACAAGAACTTTAGACTAACTTTTATGCATCTCAACTATGTAGATAGACATAACTTTAGATTGGTACCGGGGAATTTTTTATTTTTTATTTTTTTTACCATATGTGCTCCCCCTGGGGATCGGTATGCCTATTTAGAAGAGGAACTATCATCACCGATGGATGATAACTTGGTTTCAGAATGACTTTCTCCTTCTTTTCTTTCTTCCTTCTTGATCCATGTTTTTTTCATTTCATTTCTCACTTCTTCAATTGTCTTCTTTCCTTTTAGGTCAATTTGCTCTTTCTTCTTGCTAAACCGGTTATAGGATTGGTTCCTGCACTCTCTAGCTAAGTGACCGATCTTATGGCAATTGAAAATTGCCATACTAGTTGTCCTCCATGGTCCTAAATTATTTCTCTGGCCCATTCTCATTTTGCAATTTTCTGCAACATGGCCAAAATTACCACACGTGGAATAGGTGGCATTGAATTGATTACTCCTTTTATTAGGACTGACCGGTTTGAATGGTGATCTTGCTACATTTGACTTGAACTTGCATTCTTCATATTTTTGTCCAAAATTATTGCATGTGAAGCAATGTCCATTAAATATTCTTCTATTTGACATGTTGCTAGATTGAGATCTACACTCATAAGCAGTGTGGCCACATTCATAAGCAGTGTGACCATACTTATGGCAATTATGGTAGTAACCATCAAAGGTGAAAATCTTCTTTTGACTAACCAGTTTATTTCTACAGTCATTAGTCTTATGACCTGATTTACCACAATGATTAAAAGAGGATTTAGAAAACTTCATACCTTTCACTTCTAAATGGTTCCTTTTATCATCCTTCATCTTTTGGATTTAGATGATTCTCTAGTTTCCATAGGACCTATACTAGGGTAACCAAGACCAGTTATTTCCTTTGTTCTTCTCTAAGCCTTCAATTGTTTATCTATCTTCTCAGAGCCTTCATTGAATTTCCTTAGCTTCTCATTTCTCTCATTTTCAGTTTTTAACTCACTCTTGAGTTGTTCAATTTCTTTCATCATCTTCTCCTTTTCTTCTGTGTTGTCATGTAGATGCTTATGTATGTATTCATTCTCCTGAGTGAGAATTTAGATTTCTTCATCTTTCTCGATCATGATTGCATCATTTTCTCTTAGGGCATCTTCATCAAGCCTCCTCGCTCTTTCATCTTTCGACATATCTTCTTTTGTCTCCCTTTTTCTTTCATTAGCACTTATGTTGGCTTACAGTATCTCAATCATTCTTAGGGCCTGACCTTCATGTTCTCTTTTGAGATGTATGATTTCTTTGGTCAACTTCTTGTTCTTTTCCATGAATTCTAAGACTGCTTCTTCAACTTCTTCAGATCCACTCTGTTCAGAGAGTTGATTTATGATGTCTTGACTCTCATTTAGCTGTTGAGCTAATTCCTTTCTTTTTGCAAGAGATTTTCTCAGTCTCTCTTTTAGGTGAGAAATAATTTCATTTGCTTCATCAATCTGCTTCTGATACCAGTATTCTTCCATGATCTTTATCCTCAAGTTTTCAAGCTTGACTTCAGAGGAATATGGCTCTGATACCAATTGTTAGTCCCAACTGGTGTTGAGAGGGGAGGGGTGAATCAACACTATACCAGTTTTAGCTCAATTAAAACTTTTACTTTAAGTTTTCACTAACTTAACATTCATAAATATAAATAATTACTGGACAAGAATATGCATGCATGAAAAGATACACAGTGACAACAAGATTTATCTCGTGGAAACCCAAATGGGAGAAAACCATGGTGTGAGTGGGAACTCAAAAAATTTGTACTTTTCTGGAGTACACTCGATGATGAGCCATCCTTGTCAGGAGATTACAAAGACATTATTAGGTGCCATCCGATTAAGGGATTTTGATTAAGGTCTGTCGGTGCCTTTACCCTATTAAAGGTCTTAGGATCATCAATTAAGATGATACTCGGTTAAGGGAATTTTACAATGGGATCTATTAAAATACACCCTATTAAGGAATTTTAGTTGCAATGGTTAGAAAGAGACATAAAGATGATATGTTGGAGTGGCTACTGATAGTTTGATCAAATCACACTTAAAATCATATTATATCTGCATTGGTTGTGTCTGCTCTGCAGAACACCGGTTTCCTAAATATACCTTCGGCTTTGCCCTCTATCGATTTACTGATCCTCAACTCTACACTTTTTTGGTCCTCTGTCACTTAGCTCTGCACTATGTTCTTACTCCCCTTGTGTTCACTTTCTCATTTTTCCTTTCCATAAGAACAACCACCTCATCAAAATGAGTTATGTGAATTTATTACCCTTTTGATCTGTCACCAACTTTCCCTTTGAAACATTAGATTCAAAATTTTGTTACGATATCATAAAACACTATCCAGAAATCATTGCAGGAATCTCTATCAAGACAGTCATTCATGTCGATAAGTCCGTTGGTTGATTGGAGAAGACTGTCGGTTTAACTGGATGTTAACTGAATATTACCAGTCTATCAGTTATAGACTCTACCAGTGTACCAATCAAAATCTACAATATTGATTACCTTCTATATACTAATTTGTTCACTGCTTAGCTGGTTGACCTCTTTTGTGCCGGTCTACTCACTGCTTGTCGATTGACCCCCTTGTGTGTCAGTCTACTCACTGCTTACCCTATCTACACATTGCTTAGCCGGTTAACCTCTATGTACCGGTCTACTTATTGCTGATAAACTATGAAAACTTAGGAGACAATGTTGCGAACAATGGCAACCATATCATTCACCGGTCAAACAAAATGCATTAGAATGTCAATAATTGTAACCTTTTGTCATTATCCCTTAGCCTATCACATCCTTATCATATTTATGTCCCTTATCCATTCTTGATCTTGCTTGTCATATCCATATCCTATCACTCTCCATACACTCTTTTTCGTCCCTTGATCATGATTCAACTTAAGGATATAAAATGCAAAAAACATGGTTTCAAAAACCTCTTGAGATGCCCCTCATACTGTGTCATTTCTTTACATTGTCATATCCGATCCCCTATCCCATCATGCGATAGCCCTTGGAAATTGAATTCTCTTTGTCTTCGTAATAAATGGCCTCTATCTTCTCTCTATCCATCAACATTTTAGCAAAATTATTTATCCATTTGTCATATTCCTTACCTTGCTAGAAACTAGGGGCAAAATTTTTAAAAAATCAAATATTGTTCTTAAAAAAAATAAAAAATCGTTAAACATTCTGAAATGATCCAAAAAAATTGTAAAATGTCTTGAAAAAAAAATGTCAAAAAAAATATTGCAAAATTGTCTTGAAATAATTCAAAAAAATCGTAAAATGTCCTGAAAAAAGCACCAAAAAGTTTCAAAAAGTTCACAACCCTAAAAATTTGAAAACATTAAAAATCCAAAATCAATCACTTTCATTTCATTTCACTAATAAACTATCCCCTTTGTACATAGACAAACATTTGAGAAGACGTTAGACAAAAAACGCATTTGACATTGCACTTAACAAATCACGCATTAACATATGAACTTTTCAACCAACCAAGCATTCAAACTAGTCAACTTGTCTTATTAACCAATCAACATCAATATTGGTTGTCCTTGTCAATATTATCATGGGTCTTATATAGGGTGTGGTATACTCGAAACTAGACCACGTCTTGTCTTAGACGAGGTACTGCATTCCTTGAAACCAAACAACATGATTGTCCTTTTATCACAACATTATCAAATTTGGCAACAAGATCATAATGGTTGTCTGACTTTATTTGAATTTGTGCATCTTATTTTTTTCATTGATTTATCTTTGATCATGTTCCTATGCTACTCGATGATGTCATTGAGTGATTTAGAGTGGTCGGGATGGCTCATGGTCTTTTTCTTTTGTCTTCTGTTTGTGGGGTGTTTCATATTATTCTAGGGCAAGTATGTCTTAGGATGGTTGAACCATTCCTTGTTTGAAAAATGTCTGTTTTATGCAAAGGGATTGCATTATCAACTTGGCCTTCATTTCCATAGTGTGTCACATCCATTTTACCATATCAAATAAAGGTTCTCACTTACCATTAGCATTTGTGAAAGCAATATTTCATCACACTAATCATTCTTCACTTCTCACTTGCATTTCTTCTAGCTAACATTTCTTCTATCCCATCAATCATTATCATGCTATCTATTCTATCTGGTCAATCGAGGATTTATTTCAATCAACCCTTTTCTATAATCAATTAACATTATTCACTTCTTACTAACCATTTTTCTCTTTCCTCATTTTTCCTCTTTCATCTAACATTCTTCTCTTCTTTCGAGAGATCATTCATTTCTTTCATACATAAACAATCTCTCGAGGGGGCTCCTACCTCCATCTTGTGGTATTTTGGGGCATGATCTTTTTAATTATTGTTTGAAACAACGCTCATAATCGCATTGTCTCAAAGAAGGGCAAAATGTAGACACTAAAAAATGGTCAACACCTGTGTCTCCTATTTTTTAACATATCATGTGCATAATGCCTCTTAGGCTTAATCAATTAATCAAAACCCCTTTTTACTAGCAATTCTTCTAAGTCGTAGATAAATAAATTTAATAATTTATTTATTTGTCCCCTTTGTCCATTAATTAAATTAATTAATTTTATTTAATTAACTAATTCATAAATATGAGCAATAAATTAATAAATCATTTTTATTAATTTATCATATTTATCTTCTCCCAAAAAAAAGATAATTAATAAATTTTATTTATTAATTCATCTTTACTTCCTGTTTTTCTTAATTTTTTTTATTCTTCTATTTTATCTTCTTATGTGGAGATTTTTAATAATTTTTAATTATTAAATCTTTTCATAAAATCCTCCTAATTTTTGGATTTGGAAACTAATATCTTTCCTTGATTTTCAAAAATCAATCTTTTTGGCAATATCTCATTAATCTTAATTTCTAAATTAAAAAATGAGGTACACATCTTCAAAAATCTTTTTTTTTTTGTGAGAGGATAATTTAATTTATTTTTCAATTCTTCTATTTATCTCTTCAAATGAAGATATTTAATAATTTTTAATTATTAGAAACTTCCTAATATTTTCAACCTACTAATTTGGTATTTATGAGAAGATAACTAAAGATTTTATTATTTATTCTCATAACATCGTCCTATTTGCTTTCTTCTATCTTCATCCTTTCTCAAATGATAGCTCTGTTGTGCACTCGATTTGGTTCGTCCATCTAACAAAAAATCTTTTCAATCTTAGTCATCTAATCAATCCATTTTTTTTTAATAAATTGAGCTCTCATTTATCATTTTCAACAACCACGCTTCTTTATGATGTCCAATTTTCTATCATTTCATCATTATCTTGCTTGCAACACACTTGCTTTGTAGGTGAGAGCCACATCCATTTGAAGGAGAAAGAAGAACAATGAAATCACATGAAGGAGGCATTTGCATTGGTTTGTTTTAATTTGATTTTTTTGTCTTCATGCTTTCATTGATTGAATTAGGAGTTATTTTCATAAGCTTTTAGGTTTGTGGTTGCCTAATTGTATGTTTTGATGCCTTTTCCTAAATTCCTAGTCACAAAAATAACTCAAATTGTATGTAGGGATAGGCCTGGAATTTGATAGGCTAAATGGTCATTTTTTCACTTTTGAACAGTATTTGATAGCTTAAAAAATTAGTAGAACGTATGCATTGACATGCTATTTTTTTTCTAAAACTGTATAGATGACACTTCAAATTATAAACAAATTGTAAAAAAATATAGTAGGTAATATATATCATAGAATATTGTAATTTATAATATTGATATATATTAGTTTAGAATGTTTATTATAAAAATACAAATTTATTTAGAGTATTTTGAAATGGAACGATGTAGTTGTTTCTAATTTTATATTATTTTAATATGATTTTTTAGAATAGTTCTATTTTTTCATATGAATTTAGAAACTTGTCATAATTGAAATGATATAATAAAATTGATAAAATAATTAATATGAGTTTTTACAATATATTTTATTTTTTTATATACGCATTTAGAAACTTAGTCAATTTAATTTTTTAAATATATTCAATAAGATTGTTATAGAAACTTGTCATAATAATATCATAATCGAACTTTACTTTGAATCAATCCATCTCGCATTGCAACTCTCCCGCCTTCCCCTTGTTTGAATCTGCTCTCCTAGATGACTGCCCCCTCTGGGGAGGTCCCCCCCTCCCTGCAACTGAACCCCATACCCAATACCACAGTCAGAACGCATGGTGTTGTTCTGACTGCGGGGACCCCATGGTCTGTGGGTCATACAGAAGAAAATGTCAGTTTTCACACCCCTTCCACTTCGCCAGTTCTAACTAATTCTGGCCTAAATGGTGAAGAGAGGAATATACCACATTCCAGATCAGAAACTTCCATCGAACAGGCAGATGTGGAGCTTGAGAAGGAGAATCCTAAGTCTAGCTAGAAGAACGCCCTCCTTGGGTCCACAAATTCGACCCCTGAAGTTGCTTTGGCCAATTTCTCCCAAACGGAAGACGGAACCGAGATCAAGCTCTCGAACAATCTTATGGATAAAATCACCTCTTCCCTTCACCTAGCAATAGTTGGTCGATTCTTCTCCTTCCGACCATCTATTGACATGGTCAGGTGATGGGAAAAATCTCAATGGAAGCTTAAAGGAAGTCTTGATATATCAACAATGTCGGGGGGACTCTTTCTATTCAAGTTCAATGCTAAGGAGGATCTGATCTATGTCTTGACGGGCTCATGGGCTTATGGCAAGAATTTTCTAACCCTGGCTAAATGGAAGCCTAGTTTCGAACCCTCAGCAAAACTAAACTGCATGGCACCAGTTTGGGTTAGGCTCCCTGGTCTCCCGCTGGAGTTCTAGGATGAACAAATCTTCCACTGGATAGGGAACTCGTTTGGCAGCTTTGTCTTAGCAGACTCGGTCACCCTCAATAAATCCAGGTTGGTGTATGCTCTCTTTTGTATTAATGTTACTATTAACAAGGCTCTCCCAAATTTTATTTCCCTAAAATCAAAATGGGGAAAATTGTCCTAGGCTATTGTGTATGAAAATGCTACCCTTTTTTGCTAGAAGTGTAATAATCAAGGCCATTCCTATAATGAGTGTAAATCCCCTATGGCTGCTGAACCCAAGCTCAAAAATAAGGCTATCTGG
The DNA here is from genome assembly GCF_030272615.1 of Cryptomeria japonica. NCBI lineage: Eukaryota > Viridiplantae > Streptophyta > Pinopsida > Cupressales > Cupressaceae > Cryptomeria > Cryptomeria japonica. Next base: position 262,287,665 of record NC_081414.1, on the reverse strand, counting down.
GCTAATCCCATCAACCATCATCATCGGCTCCTTTTGAGCTGACTACTATGAATGAAATATCTGAGGATTACCCCCACATGAACAAGATCCTTGAAATTCTAAAATCCCCTATGGACCTTGATGTCATGGAAATGGGGACAAGGCAACAACAAAGTTCAATGTTAATAAGTTAGTTTCAACCATAAAAACAAAACAAAGAACTAAAAACCATTCCAAACATATCAAGAGAGATTTCAAAAAGCATGAAAGAAGTTTAACAAAATAAAAGAAAGGAGAAGAGCCTCCCTAAGATGCTTCCATGATGCCTTTTGATGCTTCTCCCTTGTTTCTCTCCTCTCCAAGTCCCAAATGAGTGTAGCTCTCAGCTTTTAGCACTAGCCATGGATGCCATAGGGAGATTCAAGATGGTTGAATATGATAAGCAAATACTATGCAAGAGTAGATAGTGATGCTATGAAAAAGCTCTATGCTAATGCCAGTATAACAACACTACTCTAAAATGCTTCCTTTTGCTTGAGGAGAAGGGTTCTATTTATAGAAGAAATGGGGAAATGAAGGGTTAAGATTGAATGGTTTAATCAAGGGCCAAGTTTGAAATTTGGGGATCCATGTGCACAATTGGCACCAATAAAATGGTGACAAGTGTCAACATAGGATTGGGTTGAGAGAAGAGGTTGGAGGCATTAAAGGCCTGAGAAGACCTCATGGTTATCTAGAAGGTAAGGGTCAAGTCTAAATTAAGATTACCCATTGGATTAAGAGTTAATCCAAGGATAAACCTTTGTGCAAATGATTAAGAGATAATCATGGTCAAAGCATTAAAGGCCTGATGAGACCTTTGGGTTGGGTAGAGGTTGAGTCAAAACAAATGTTTTAACCATGTGGGAGGGTTGAATTAACCATTAATGGTTATTGGAGACTTTGGGGATTAAGTGGTTGAAGGTTGGAAGCTTTCAAAGGTTATCCAAGACTTTGAGGGTTAATTTGTTGAACACACAAAGCATTAATTGCTTTTCAAAGACTTTGGAGTCTTTGAGAAGTGACTCCAATTTGCTTAGGAATGTGACAATATTTAGGGGATGGATTAGGCTAATTAGGAAGGGTTTAGAAGAATCTAGAAGGGGTTTAGGCATACAAGTGGATTTTGTAGGAAAATGCAAGTGGGAGAAATTTTGGTATTTTCAATTAAAATAAAATCATTTATTTCAATTAAATGGTGTAATTTGCATTTGGATAAATATTCAAATAAATATTAATTTATTTAAATGAGAAAATGAAGATAAAGCATTTAAATGCTTGAAGACTTTGAGGGAAACCATTAAAGGCTTGAAGACTTTAAGGAAAACCATTAAAGTCTTAAGAAGACTATAGAAGGAAGCCATCAAGTTTGAAGACTTTAAAGCCATCAAGTTTGAATACTTTAAGGGAAACCATTAAAGGTTTCAAGTGGGTGAGGATAAATAGGATTTTAAATAAATAATTTATTTAAAATAGTTGTGCAACTTGCTTTTGTAGGAAAATACAAGTGGGTGGAGGATAAAGGTGATTTAAATAAATTATTTATTTTAAATAATTGTGCAACTTGCATTTGTAGGAAAATGCAAGTGGGTAGAGGATAAAGGTGATTTAAATAAATGATTTATTTATTTAAATGTGAGAGGTGGGATTTTGGGGGATTTAAATAAATATTAATTTATTTAAATGTGAGAGGTGGGATTTTGGGGGATTTAAATAAATATTAATTTATTTAAATGTGAGAGAAGATTTAATTAAATAAATATGATTTATTTATTTAATTAATGGTCTGAATTTGGTTAAGTGAATTAAATCAAATAAATTGAATAATTTATTTAATTAATAGGAGAATAGGGTTAAGATGAATTAATTAAATATTAATTTAATTAATTATTAATTGATGGTTAAATAATCAAATAAATACTAAGTATTCATTTAATTAAGTGGACAGATTTATGTGACTACATTTGCCCCTCTTTGAGACGGTGCAGTTTATCGCGTCGTTTCAAAGAAAGAAAAATAGGTGTGAAGAAATGCCCCATAAAATGTAAATTTAATGGGTGGTATGCCCCCTCGAGAGATGGGCCGAATGTTTTTTTTTTTTTTAATTTTAAATCGGGCGATCTCTCGAAAAAGAATGAAAAGTGGAGGGGAGGTAGAATAGAAGAAATTAGAACTAATGATGAAAGAATGGGAGAAAATGGAGTGAATATGAAGAAACAACAAGCCAGCGAGTACCCTGAGGTCATGCAAGAGATACATAGCAGATGTAGTGTGGGGTTTGGATTGATGCTATACAATTGATCAAAATTGGTTGGACAATCTGGTGCAATCGGTTGAATTGCCCTGGTCAAGTCAAAGCGTGACAGTTGATGTCAGTTGGTCGCTTGGACATGATAAAGTCTGAGTAAGTGAATCAAAGTGACCTGATGGTGACTTAGACAATTGATGTAATTGCCCGATGAAGTCAAGGTATATGAAGCAAAATACTCGTTGAGACGTAGACAATTGATGTAATTGTCCGTTGGATTGTGTTTGATTGGTTGATCAATTGATAGTGTGTGCGTGTGATGGATGGTTGTGGGGAATCATGGCAGCCCCGTTGAGACTAGGTCATTATGATAAATGCCTGATGTAGTCTAGGATTACCATGATCGATTACCTGTTGAGACCCGAAGATACTTGATGTAGTCTAGGATTGTGCAACTTGCTTTTGTAGGAAAATACAAGTGGGTAGAGGATAAAGGTGATTTAAATAAATTATTTATTTTAAATAATTGTGCAACTTGCATTTGTAGGAAAATGCAAGTGGGTGGAGGATAAAGGTGATTTAAATAAATGTTAATTTATTTAAATGTGAGAGGTGGGATTTTGGGGGATTTAAATAAATATTAATTTATTTAAATGTGAGAGAATATTTAATTAAATAAATATGATTTATTTATTTAATTAATGGTCTGAATTTGGTTAAGTGAATTAAATCAAATAAATTGAATAATTTATTTAATTAATAGGAGAAGAGGGTTAAGATGAATTAATTAAATATTAATTTAATTAATTATTAATTGATGGTTAAATAATCAAATAAATACTAAGTATTCATTTAATTAAGTGGACAGATTTATGTGACTATATTTGCCCCTCTTTGAGACGGTGCGGTTTATCGCGTCGTTTCAAAGAAAGAAAAATAGGTGTGAAGAAATGCCCCATAAAATGTAAATTTAATGGGTGGTATGCCCCCTCGAGAGATAGCAACACACACAAGAGCACAAGAAACAAACGTTAGTGTTAGCAACAAAAGATTATCCTAAACAGGCATATCAAGAGAGATATTAAGCATGAAATAGAAAGCATATAAACATAAAATGAAATAGCTAATCAAGATGCTCATAGTTGCTCCTCCCTTGTTCCTCTCCTCTCCAAGTCCCAAATGAGTGTAGCTCTCAGCAGCTTTTTGCACTATGGATGCTTATGGAGGATTGAGATTTAATACTAAGCTTCAAATATGAATATGATAAGCAAATACTATGCAAGAGTAGATAGTGATGCTATGAAAAAGCTCTATGCTAATGCCAGTATAACAACACTACTCTAAAATGCTTCCTTTTGCTTGAGGAGAAGGGTTCTATTTATAGAAGAAATGGGGAAATGAAGGGTTAAGATTGAATGGTTTAATCAAGGGCCAAGTTTGAAATTTGGGGATCCATGTGCACAATTGGCACCAATAAAATGGTGACAAGTGTCAACATAGGATTGGGTTGAGAGAAGAGGTTGGAGGCATTAAAGGCCTGAGAAGACCTCATGGTTATCTAGAAGGTAAGGGTCAAGTCTAAATTAAGATTACCCATTGGATTAAGAGTTAATCCAAGGATAAACCTTTGTGCAAATGATTAAGAGATAATCATGGTCAAAGCATTAAAGGCCTGATGAGACCTTTGGGTTGGGTAGAGGTTGAGTCAAAACAAATGTTTTAACCATGTGGGAGGGTTGAATTAACCATTAATGGTTATTGGAGACTTTGGGGATTAAGTGGTTGAAGGTTGGAAGCTTTCAAAGGTTATCCAAGACTTTGAGGGTTAATTTGTTGAACACACAAAGCATTAATTGCTTTTCAAAGACTTTGGAGTCTTTGAGAAGTGACTCCAATTTGCTTAGGAATGTGACAATATTTAGGGGATGGATTAGGCTAATTAGGAAGGGTTTAGAAGAATCTAGAAGGGGTTTAGGCATACAAGTGGATTTTGTAGGAAAATGCAAGTGGGAGAAATTTTGGTATTTTCAATTAAAATAAAATCATTTATTTCAATTAAATGGTGTAATTTGCATTTGGATAAATATTCAAATAAATATTAATTTATTTAAATGAGAAAATGAAGATAAAGCATTTAAATGCTTGAAGACTTTGAGGGAAACCATTAAAGGCTTGAAGACTTTAAGGAAAACCATTAAAGTCTTAAGAAGACTATAGAAGGAAGCCATCAAGTTTGAAGACTTTAAAGCCATCAAGTTTGAATACTTTAAGGGAAACCATTAAAGGTTTCAAGTGGGTGAGGATAAATAGGATTTTAAATAAATAATTTATTTAAAATAGTTGTGCAACTTGCTTTTGTAGGAAAATACAAGTGGGTGGAGGATAAAGGTGATTTAAATAAATTATTTATTTTAAATAATTGTGCAACTTGCATTTGTAGGAAAATGCAAGTGGGTAGAGGATAAAGGTGATTTAAATAAATGATTTATTTATTTAAATGTGAGAGGTGGGATTTTGGGGGATTTAAATAAATATTAATTTATTTAAATGTGAGAGGTGGGATTTTGGGGGATTTAAATAAATATTAATTTATTTAAATGTGAGAGAAGATTTAATTAAATAAATATGATTTATTTATTTAATTAATGGTCTGAATTTGGTTAAGTGAATTAAATCAAATAAATTGAATAATTTATTTAATTAATAGGAGAATAGGGTTAAGATGAATTAATTAAATATTAATTTAATTAATTATTAATTGATGGTTAAATAATCAAATAAATACTAAGTATTCATTTAATTAAGTGGACAGATTTATGTGACTACAGACCTTGTTAAAATTGTTAACCCAAGCATTCCCCTGGAAGAAGGTGAGATCCCATAGATGATGAATCTCAACCTATCCCCCAACCCCCTCCCACCCTCTGGTTTGTCGGATGGCATACCCATGATGCCCTCTGCTTCCCCCACACCCTCATCCCTTCATGCCTCCATTCTGGTTATGGCTATGCCTCTTGTGGCTGAGATTAAGTTGCCTACCTCAACACCCCCTCTCTCCCCTACTATGATGGATAGACCTGCTCACCCAGGGAACTTTGTGGCAACTCCATTGAAGGTATCTCCTCTGGGATCCCCTCGAACAGATAATGAAGAATGGATAACCCAGAAGAAGAAAGCTAGGCCAAGAAAGAAAATGTGGGGAGTACTGAAAATAAAGTAGGCAGACCCTCTGAAAGAGTCTCGAGACACAAGGTTATGGCCAGGGACATTGCAAAGGGTAGACAACTAACCCTTGATGGACTCAACAAAAGTAAGAAATGAAGTTCCTCTCTTGGAACATAAGGGGTTTGAACAACCCCCCGAAGTAGTTCGCCATAAAACAACTCATTTTGGAGATGAAAATTGATATTTGCCTTCTTCAGGAAGTCAAGATGCCCTACCAAACCTTTGCTTCTGTTGTTGGTAAACTCTAGCCTGGGGTGGATTTCCTGTATGTTGATGCTTTGGGTGCCTCCTAGGGTATTTCTACCCTCTGGGACCCCATTAAAGTGAAAGGTAAGCTTTTCGCTAGCTCCCAAAATTTTCTAGCGGCTACTCTTTATTACGGTGAAAACTATTGGCAAATGTTCAATATCTATTCTCCCAACTCCAAGTTGGGAAGATGGCTTGTTTGGGAGGAAATTTTTGATCTCATTGTGGCTAATCAGAAGGTTCAGTATATGCTTGCAGGAGATTTCAATCCCCCCCTTTACCCCTCTGAGAAGTGTGGAAGCCTTGAAGATTTTACTGATAGCATGGGTGACCTAGCCAGCTTCATTAATGCTTCTAGCCTTATGGATATTGACCTCTAGGGTGCTCCTTTCACATGGTCGAACAATAGAAAATGAAAACATCTTATTTAAGTCAGACTGGATAGATTCCTGATTTCCACCAACTAGGACATCAGACATAACTCCTATCTAAAAACTCTCCCAAGGACTGCTTCTGATCACAACCCCCTTCTATTCCATTAGAAGGATAGACCATACCAGGCCCTCCCCCCCTTTCACTATGAGATCATGTGGGCCTCTCATCCTGACTTCAGGGAGCTGGTTAGGCTTTGGTGGGCCACCCCAATCCAAGGGACTGCTATGTTCAAAATTATGGAGAAACTAAAGCTAATCAATAGGGAAGTCAAAGGTTGGAATAGGATCACCTTTGGAGATATATTCAAAGAAAGAAGGACCTAGGTTCCAAACTAGAACAACTTTAGAATATCATGGCTACTGGTAACCCCCCCGGATCCCATTTTGAAGGAGGAGGAAGACTTCCGCAAGAACTAGAAAGATACTCTCTTTAAGGAGGAGGTGTACTGGAAGCAAAGATTCAGAATCCAATGGCTGAAGGAAGGGGACAAAAATTCTGCCTTCTTCCATAGATCGGCCTGTATTCACGGGAGAAGGAACTACACCAAAAGTATCAAGGATGAAGCTAACCAGGAGATCACTGGAGATTCCCTAATTGGACATAGTGCGTCTGATTTTTTCATAAGATTATATTTGGATGATGGTGGAAGTGATACTACTCTCTAGGATTGCCTTGTGAGTAAGCTTCCGACTGTCATCAACAAGGACGACAATCGGTAGCTAACTATCCCCATCTCTGTTAATGAAGTCCACCTGGTTGTCTTTGCTATGGGGGCCTACAAGACCCCGGGCCCGGATGGTTTCCCCCCAACATTCTTCCAAAATTACTGGGACATTTTTAGCTATGATGTCATTAAAGTTTTCAAGGTTTCTTTAAGACAAGGAGATTGTTGAAGAAGATCAAAAACACTTTCATTGTCCTCATCCCAAAGACCACTAATCCCAGTTGCTTGAAGGAGTATCATCCCATAAGTCTTTGCAATACCATTTACAAGATACTCTCCAAGGTCCTTGTCAATAGGATTAAGCCCCTCCTGGGGAAATTTATCAGCCCGTCCCAGAAAGGTTTTGTCCCGGGTTGCCAAATTTTGGATGCTGCCATTGCCACTCATGAGATAATCCACTCCATGGATAGGAGCAATATACCAGGTATGGCATTTAAACTTGATATATCTAAAGCTTATGACAAGGTTAATTGGGGTTTTATTTTCAAATCTCTTTTAAAATTAGGCTTCAACCAAAAAGTGGTGAATATGATTCGTGAATGTGTTACCATGGTCTAGTTCTTGGTTTTGATTAATGGGACTCCTAGGGGTTGCTTCAAAGTGGAAAAAGGCATCTGATAGGGTGACCCTCTATCCCCTTATCTTCTTATCACCAATGGTAGGCTCAAAGGGTTCAAAGCAGCTTGCATGCTCCCCCCTCTAATATTCAACAGTTTGTGGATGACACCTTCCTATTTGGTAAGTCTTCTGTCATGGAGGCTAAAGGGTGGAAGATCTTACTTTCTGACTACACCAAGGCATTGGGACAATGCATCAACTATGAGAAGAGTAACCTCTTCTTCTTCAACACTCCTAATGACCTCCAACTCAAAATCCTCTCTATCCTCAGATGCAAGATGACGGCTCTCTTGGGGACCTACCCAGGTCTCCCCCTCATGGTCAAGGAAGTCACTCCCACCTTCTAGAACACTATCCTGGAACGGATGTAGAGAAAAAACTTGCTGGATGGAAAGGGGAACTCCTCAGTAGTGTGGGGAAGCTCCATCTTCTTGCCACTTCCCTATAGGTAATTCTGCTCTACTTCCTTTCCATGTTTAAAATATTAGGTGCCATGGGGGAAAAACTTGAGAAAATCCAAAGAACCTTCTTATGGACAGGCCTGGAAGAGAAAAAATGCCTTGCTTTGGTCAATTGGGATAGTGTGTGCTTACCCAAATCAATGGGAGGCTTAGGTATAAGAAAGATAAATGCCCTCAATAAGGCACTAATTTCTAAGATTGGATGTACCCTGGCTAAAGATGAGGCGGATTGGTGTAACATCATCAAAGCAAAGTACCTGGACTAGGAGCACTTCTATTATAATTTGAGTACAACTAATCTTCCCCAAGGATTCAAGTTATGGAACAACATCCCGAGGAGCAGATTGATGGTTAGAGAAGGACTGAAATGGCAATTGGGAGATGGTAGGAAAGTGAGATTCTGGGAAGACTTTTGGATGGAGGACAGGCCCTTGGCTAACACCCATTTCCATCAAATTATGCACCACCTAAAAGGTCTCCTGGGGGATTATATAGTGGATTATTTGGAACCAGGAAGAAATTGCTAGAAGGACATTGTCCATGTCTTCAACAACAAACCTAACTTGGTCCCTCTTGCTCAGGACCTCCAAAGCATTTTGTTGGAAACTAGAATCCCCTTGGCCTCTCATGAAGAGAACTTCATCTAGAAAGAGACCCAATCAGGCTCTTTCTTGGTAAAATCTGCTTACAATTAGCTCCTGAAACCCCCTGTGGATGTTGAGTGCTGGAAGAAAATATGGAACCCTTAGTTAATCCCTAAAATTAATTTCTTTTGGTGGTCCCTCATGCATGGTAAAACCCTCACTTTGGATAACTTGGAAAAGAAGGGGTTCCATTTCCCCAATAGATGCAGCCAACGAGGAAACTATTGACCACCTTTTTGTCCTTTGTCCCTTTGTTGAACATCTATGGACTATCACTCTTCAGAAATGCGGTCTCTATTGGGTCTTCTAGAAGGACATTAAAAATTTTGTCTTTGATTGGACCGCCCCCCTCCCATCACCCCCTGATTATTCAGTTATGGAAACAAATACCGTTGCACATCTTTTGGGCCTTATGGAGAGAAAGAAACAATGGAATTTTCAGAGACACTGAGACCCCCTCGGACACTATGGCTCACATTTGCTTTAAGATGATCTCTAAAAACTTAGAGGTGACAAAATGGAAAACCCCCCCTTATCCTCCTAATGGGATAGAGAAAAAAATTGCTGAAAATTGGGAGCTCCCCCTTGGTTTTGAAAGCTTCAACAACAACACCAAAAACAAAAGAAGGACGACCAGAGGGTCAACCCCTAAGCTGCACTGGTTTAAGCTGAATTTTGATGGTTCAACCCAAAGCAATTGTCAAGCGGGGGGTGGAATCATCCATGATCATTTGGGGAATACTGTTGCAGCCTATGCGGGCAACCTAAAGAACAATACGGTCACTTAAGCTAAAGGAATGGCCCTCCTTTGGGGTCTAAAACTACTTAACTCTATAGGAATTAACAGCTGAAAATTGAAGGAGACTCTCAGATCATTGTGGACTCAATAAAAGGGAACTCATCGGCGGGTTGGAGAGTGGGATCCATTCCGAGGGATGTCAAGTGCCTCCTGGTCAACTTGGAGGACTTCACCATCCACCACATCTTTAGAGAAGGAAATGAAGCTGTTGATTCCATGGCGGTGGTGGGAAGACTGCAAAATGGCTTATGATGTTGGAGGGACCCCAGTCTGCATCCGGTCACCACCAAGGTAATCTTGGAAGAGGAAAGGGCCTATACCCAGGAAGAGACGATTTTATTCGCCCAAAGATGAAGGAAACCTTCATTCAAATTTTAGTTGGCATCAGAATCCCGCCCATTACTATCTCAGACGGCCACGTATCAAAAGCAAGTTGAGTCACCACTACCACAAGGGATGGATTTATGATGACAGTACAAACATCGGGAATGATTACTCCCAAATTATTACCCGGACGGAACCAACTGGCAATGATAAAGGTAGTGATAGGGAAATGTCAAATCAAATTGCTCAATTGAAGTTTCGCATGTTTTGAGTAGATTTTCTATTTTTGATATCTACTTGGGCATAAGAGATAATAATCACTCTGATTATTACATCCTCTTAGTCCAAGTTCAACACAATTATTTTATCAACTCCGTCTTAAGCCTGCCTCGGCTCTGCGTTTTTTTTGGAAGTCACTTCCAATTTGTTAAGCTGCAGGATTCAAGAATGGGGAGGATAGGCTTAGACTGGAACCCAATAAAGTGGATGAGTTCAAAGCCAAACCGACGGCGTGGTTTGTCTTCTTGGAAGGCAGCATTGACAAATTCATGGAGAGTATGAAGGGAAATGACGAAAGACTATCCAGACAATTTGTGACTTCCTGGGAAGACAGAAGGATGACCATGGGGGGAATCTCGTTTGAAATCAATGAAGAGGTTATAGCCTAGGTGACGGGTCTTTCTATGGAGGGAAGGAAATGGAGAAACTAGAGCCATATTGTGGATTTCACTAGCCTTAACCAGTTCTTCCGCCAAGGTGAAAACCCTATTAAGAGGGCGGGCAACTTCAACAGGGAGGAGCTCCCTCGCCCGTGGGATGAGCTCTGCTATATCATGATGAAGTATTTTACGCTGGAGGGAAGGTATGGCATATTCTATTACTACCATCTCCCTTTCCTAAACCACTTGAGGAATAAAGACTACATTTCCATTCCGTTCTTTTTGCTGCATTCTATGGATGCTAATGTTAAGGATATAGCCGAAGCTAAGAAAAAAGGGAAAGATTTTCCCATCTTGCACTAGGGCCTCATTCTTCGCTTGTATAACTTTCACCTCGCCCTTTGCCTACCCTATTCCATCTCTATCTAGAATGTGACTAATACCAGCCCTTTGACCCACCCTCCTGCTATTAATGATGCTAGCCCTCCTCGGCTCCCAAAAATTGGCTCTTGCAGCAAGAAAACCAAAAAACACTCCCCAGAGGAGGTCAGAACTCCCAAGAAAGTCAAAATCCAAGAGATTGACTTTGATATGGAATTTACCAAAGAAGCCAATACCCCCCATTGTTCTAGCAGATTGGCCTCTAAACCCTCAAAAAAATCTCTGAGAGACCCCTCCTCCTCGCTCAACACTGACAATTCCATTTCAACTGATAATATGGCTCTGCCCCATCATAATCTGACCCCTCATTCTGTGAGCTCCACCCGGGTTTTGGAAAGCCCCACTTCATCCAAGAGTCCAAAGCCATCAAATTTCCCCTCCCAATCTTCAGGCTGGAAAAAATGATGGTTGTGGAAGAGGCCAGCAACGTGAAAGAGGAGGAAACCAACCTGGTGGAGCTGGAGAAAAAAATGGAGGCCCTCTCTGACAATGTGCAGGTGATCACTAGCAGACTGGAGGTGGCGGAGTCCAAGATGCATGATGTTTCCAAATTTGCTCTGAATGTTATGCGATGCTTGGCTACTAATCTGTGCCTCATGCAGGAAAGCATGACCAAAGGGAAAGACAAGGAGGACGGGGACTACAAAGCCCTGTTCAAATTCCTCACTAAGGAATGGGCTAGAAAGCTGCTCCCCAAGAAGAGCCATGGGAAAAAGAATTTTTCTGCATACATGGAGGATTACTAGTTTTTTGTCTATGTCTAGTAGCCGCTAGGCGGATAGGGTTAGTTTATGCTTTTGTTTATATTTCTCTGTTTATTGCCCTATGTGGAAAATGGCTAAAACTCTGAGTAGTAATGCTTTAACTTTGATAAACTCTCGTAGAATGATTTTTGTTTTTGATAGAGGCAAAAGGTTGTTACTTTGCTGATTATCTGCAGACAGTGGTTCTGCCACTGGCCTTCTAATTATTCCTATGGGTCAGCCCCCTTGTTTTTGGCTGCTTTTAATATCAAAAACTTGTCATAATATATATATAATTTAAAATTTTTAATATTTATTATTATTAAATTAGTAATTATTAATTGATTATCATTTAATCTTAACATATAATATATATTAGTGTATTAATTTAGAAACTTATTTAGTAAATTTAAGATTTTTGCATATATTAGTAATTTTTTTTTTTCTCATTAAGACAATGATTTTCATTTCTTCCCAAAAAAGATGTGCATTGCATTTTGGTGTGGCTTCAATCTTCTACTTTTATATTTTTTGACAGTTAATATGAGAGGGAGTGTGACCGTCAAATTCCCCTGTGTAGGGATCAAAGTGCACTATTGACCGTATTTTTTAAATTAATTTAAAAAATTAGAATGAATTATGATACAACAGTTTTTTCAATTTTTAATTAATTAAAAATATATGATCAATGATACATTCTGATCATTGCACAAACATTGTGGAAAGAATTATTTCTTAAAAACTCTATAAACATATCTGAAATGATCATTAAAATCAATTACCTCTTAAATTTTTTATATATACATATCTGAAATGACTATCAAAATTAAAATGATTATTTTTTGTTTAAAAAACTAGTTTGTAAACTTGACTGAGTTACTTTTTGAAAACTCTATAGACTCGTCTTGTATAACTTCAAAATCATGAAACTCATTTTCCCAATTGAAAAAATAGAGACATCTGAAATAACCATTAAAGTTACAATAATTATTATAGATTTTTTCATTTAAAAAACTCATTTGCAAAGTTGAAAGAGTTACCTTCAAAACTCTATAGGCACATTCTCTGGATAGATGGGGCAGAACAGTTTTAGCTATTGATTTTCTGAATTAAATTATATAGATATTTTGTGCGCCATATTCCCGGGCGTATCACGCTAAGAACTACCACTAGGCACTTATAGCCCAGAGGCCTGAGGACCCTCTACGTGAGCTTCGGGGGACCAAACCAAATAGGAGGGGGTAAGGGGGAAGGCCCTACCAGATCAAACTCTATGATCTATGACGAAGAAGGTGAAATCGCGAAAAGAAAGAGATCATGACAGTTTTCAAAACAAACCATCGAAGTATCCACACAGTTTGGGAGTAAGGAGCGGTTCTCTGTCAGGAAAGCAGAGTGCTGGAAACCTCAACCTATTCTGTACTGAATTTGATTTGCAATATTAATATATGGCTGCTGCTTCTTCAGGTGCCTCGCAGGGGCCAGAGCCATGAAGAAACTCCACCCTCTCCTCCCCTTCCTGATCAAAAAGTCCTTCAAATTCCGTCTCTTGCCGGACTTGGACTCCGATGAAAACTCAGGGCCATCGCCCCTGCTACAGTTGAAACTTCCCAGCGGAGAACACGAACGCCCCCCTCTCCGCCCAGGGGAACGATCCAATCCCCGCCGGCGGTGCTCCTCCCCCACTGTGCCCTTCAGCGCCGCCGCAAAAGGATCAAAATCGCCGCCTTTGCCCCGCTTAGTGATCCTCCAAAGCGCCTCCTTCACAATCCTCTGTCCCTCCTTCAATGGCGAACGCGGCGACCGTGGCGTCAAAGATTTTGAAGAGCCCCACTTTTTGAAACTCCCGGTGGGCTTCTCGAAATCGAAGCTCTTCTGAAGGCGAGGCGGTAGACGCAGGGGCCGAATTTGGCCATTGGAGAAAAGCTCCTCTGCCGTCAACACTTCCACCGAATTCCTCCGCTCCTCCGACACCACGAATCCCTTGCAAAACTCGAAATCGCCATCATCATCGCTAGATTCTTCGCCGTCTTCTTTGCCCCCGTTCTTCTTTGGCGTTCCGGGCTTCTCCTCCCACCCGAAAGGCACCACGGCTCTGATCGACTTGGCGAAATCCGATAAAATAGCGGTTGATCGAACAGGGCTTGTGGGTGCGCTGAAATAGAAGCCGCCAGAAGATGGGGAATTGCTGCGGAATTCGAATTCCATGGACCGAAATCTGTGCGGAGGCCCAATTCTTTCTACTGATAATGTCTCCATTATTTCAGTGCAGAGGATGGATTTGGATTGAGGTGTGTATTCCGTTATGCTTAAATTGGGTCTTAATAACCACTGTTTTCAAACCGGCGCAGTCGATGACAGTAACGTGCGCGGAAAACCAGTGAAGACTCGAGTCAAGATTGTCATATTCTTCCTGAATTTGCCATTAATTTTTTTGTTTATTTTGATTACAACGTTTTCTTACCCACCGTCGAGACTGCATGAAACAGAATCTGATCCATGAAAGTTCTATACCTTACCTGCTTTGACGCTTTAATTTAACCTTTGACTCAGTATGTTTTCACGTCTTATTTTGGTAGAGATTGAATTACTGCGGTATTTTTTTCTTCTTTTCAATGTTTTGTCTTATTGGAGACAATCTTTGGTATGCATTCAAATGATGCTATTTATTTATTTACCAAATGATGCTATTTAATTATGAATAAATGATTTGTATAAAGAAGTGTTTTTAATATTATAGTTGAAAGATAAAGATTGATGTGATGACATCACATCCTTAATTTAGGTAAGGTAAAATTTTAAAATATTATCAAAACATGATTAAATTTAGGTAAGGTAAAATTTTAAAATATTATCAAAACATGATTATGTAGTCATTTGACAAAAGAATTGACAATTTATCATTATTTAATTAATAAAAGTATTTACTTTATATAAGAATGATTCAGGTTCTTTTGACTAATTTCTCTTGAATGGAAAAAGCAATACAATGTAGTTTGTAATTTAAAATTGAAAAAATATATCATGAGTGTGTGAGAGTTGAAAGTTTGAGTAGTGTGCATGCAAGGCCTTGAGTGGCCTCTGTTGTTGATGCAACTATTGGGCAAGGACGCCGACCTCTTGCTACCAATTTCTATCCTTTGTTTCTTCCCTTTTTGGTGGAATTAGGTGTTGGGGATTTCGATGAGTCATTAGAGTTTTTCCCAAATGTTTTCTTTGTGTAGGTTTTCCCTTTTTATATTCTCCTTTTCTCTCTAGTGGGTATTGCTTGCATGTAAGCCTTTGGGGGTCTAGGTGAAGTCCTAGTTAGGTCTTTCAAGAAGGCATTTAGTGGAGATGAACCTTCTTCATCCAATCATACAAAAGTAGTGTATTCTTCTTGCATGTCGTAAAAGAAAATAAAAATGACCAATGTTCAGGGAATTGTTTGAAACCCAATAGATGTCTAGAGAAAAATGAAGATTGTTCAATTTTAGTGATTAAGCTAGAAGCCATTGTGGATGATGTATTATAATTATATGAACATGTACTAATTTTTAAGTTTATGGGTATTCGAATCTCCTTGCCTTTCTTGAAGATGCAGACTAGAAGGAATTGGAGTTTATAAGGTGACATTAAAATCATTTTGGTTGTAAATAGCTATTTCTTTGTGGTGTTTTCTCATGCATGGAGAATCGTAACATGGTTTTTGAAGCCCAGATACCTATTTTCATAATCAAGTAGGCCTATTCATCAAATCTTGGCATGTAGGGTTTGATCTAGTATGTGATTTTTTGTTCCTATTTGGATTCACCTTTCCTAACTTCTAATATAATTTTGGAGACGTGACATTTTGCAATCCATTACAATGGTCATGAAAAAGCCTTTGGGTCATTCCCACCAAACACTCAACAAAAGGTAGCAACTTATGCTCGTCTTTGTGTTGAAATTAATTTAAATAATCCTCTTCCCAACTATATGGAGATTAGGCTAGCTAATATGAATTGGATCCAATGAATTGATTATAAATCTCCATCCTTTTGATGTCGTGCTAGTCATGAATATGACTTGGTACCAAATCTATTAGTCACATTTGAAGAGTCAAGCTACAATTGTAAAGGCAAAGGGTAAGGCTATAATCCAAGCTAAGAGGCTAGTTTCAAATGGTTTTATTCAATTGAAAACTTGATTAAAAGGGAAATCTAGGAATCACTAAGTTAAAGTTGCTCATAGAGGTCTCTCTTCCAATAGGTTTGATATTCTTAAACACTTTGAGGATGAGATCACAATAGAACATGACAATAATATAGCTAATCAAGAGATATCCCTCCCAATATTAGATCCAATATTGAACCATTAAAAAAAAAGTCCTTCTTTAGAGATACAAGGGATACTAAAGAATTGGGATTTTCCAATTTCTAGCAATACAAGAAAAATGAAAAGAAAAAGGAGGCTTTAGATCTACAAGTTGAAGAAGTCATGCTTGTTTCCATGATAGACTATCAAGTGGAGCCACTTATAGTGAGTATCATTCAAAGCCCATGCATGGACAAGAAAAAGGAAATCAATAAAAGGAAATCATCTCCTTTGCTTGCTATACAACAAAAGAATATCAAGAAAGAAGGGAGTGACAAAGTTGTAAAAGTAGGGAAGAAAAAAGACCAAGAAAAGGTCAAGTTGATAAGGGAGGAATTGGCCAAAATTTGGTGTCATCAAAGATTATATTCCCACTTTTCTGATTCCCAAAAATGATTTTCCTCTCATGGAATGAAAGGGAATTGAGTAGCATTACTAGATAAAAGGATGCATGCGATCTCAGTAAAGATCATAGATTGGATATTATTTTTATACAAGAAATAAATCTTTCAATTGAAGATATGAAAAATATTTCTTCTAGAATTTGGAGAGGAAGCCAATGTTGTTGACAATATGTGTTGTCATTGATGTCAACATGATTTTTGGTAATATGTTTTGTCCTTGATGATGTGTTCTTGGTGTCGAGCAATTGTTATATGGTCATTGATGTTGTTGATGTCTATGGAGAGTGTGTTGGTAGTGTTGTCATTTGTTGTCAACCTGCAACCGATTTTGGGATATCAGATATGTTTTGTATTGGGTTGAGGAGATAGTTGTTATTTCTTTAGGTTGTGGATGTCCACCTTCTTGATGTATGATGTCTAAATTTTGTATGAAGTGTTGACGATAATATGTTATGGATCTATAACATGATGATGATGGCGACGATGTTCTTTCCTTGGCCCTGACTCTTGTGTTCAAGTTAGTAGTGTTTCTGGAATGTTTTCAGTATGAGGAGATGCAATATGCAAGAAAGACTATTTAAAGTCTAGCTGGAAGAATGCTTCACATTTGAGAATTTGGTCTTGCAAATTTGGGCATAATGTTTATGCTCTATTGACACTGCACTGCTATCTTTTTTAGGTTCCTGTTGTTGCACTTGATGTGGCTAGTGATTGTTGTTTGTTAGAAGTGGATTTGATTGGTCCTAAAAATGCTCTATATTTCTCTGCATTGATGTTTTAGGTGTTGTGACTTGGAGGACATGTTTTTTTTATGTTTTGCATTGTCTCAATTCTAGTTTTAGGTGTTGAAGTGTTCTGCAAGAATATTTATGGGTGTTTTGTTCAAGATTGTGTTTTTTGGCATTTTGGCAATAAAGTGTTGTGTCTGATTATGTTGTACTAGCATGTATAGATGTGGCAGTGAGAAAGAATTATTTGGGAATGATGTTGGATGTTCTGGGAATGTCCTCATGTGCTCTGTATGGTGTTGAATGTTTTGGTTGGTGCTACATTGTGTCTAATATTGTCTTCTAGGTAATTGTTGTTGTTTGACCGAAAAAGTTTTATTTTCCATCTTGTGCTATGAGCTTAATGATATATGCTAAATTTTGAGAGTGTGTTCATTTGTATTTGGGTTCTACCTTTCGTGTTTAAGGATCCTTATTGAGTTTATTCATTTGGCTGCTATGTTTTTGGGTTGACTAGTTATGTGATACATTGTTTATCTATATGTTAGCTAGTTGTCATCCTTGGATGATGTATGCTAGCATGTATATTATTTGGAGCTACATAGAGAAGTGTAATATGATGTTTAAGGTCCTCTGTATCTCTTGTATTGGACCACACCACAATTATGTTTGGTGGTCGTCTTAATAGGCCCTATACTTATTCTTTGTTTTGGCCAATGTAATTGATGTTTGTAATGAAGTAGATGGTATACACAGAAGTTTATTTTGAAGTTGTAAAGTATGGGTGTTGTGATGTGAGTGAGTAAATTGGAATACATGCAAATGTACTTTGATGATCATATCTCTTGAAAATTTGTGTGACATAAAGATGATGACAGTGTGGTGGTGATTGTTATTGGAGTTGGCTACTTGTAATAGTGGTTCAAGTACAACTTCATTTTGGACAAATATGTATCCTATTGATTCAGATGTTGTGATATTGTATCTTTCCCTAAAGTAGTGAGACTTAGCTTGCAAGTCCTTTTATATATTTCCCTAGAGTAGTGAGATTCAACCTACAAGTCCTTTTGTATCTTGCCTTGGAGCAATGAGCTTCAACCTGCGAGTCCTTGTGTATCTTGCCCTAGGATAGTGCATCTTAGCCTACAAGTCTTTTAGGTGGTAGTGTGCTTCCTTGGCAGTGGGTCTAAAATAGATTTATAATCATTTCGTATATTGTGAGTTGAATCTCATCATAGGTTTTACCTCATTGGGTTTACCATGTATATTTGGTGTTCTCTTGTGCATTATGTTTCTTTGCTTCATTCTTCATTGCTCCTAATAAACTAAAAGATTTAAGTTGACTATGTTTCAAAAATATATTTAGTTTAAGGTTAAATGTTTTAAGGTCTAGACTAATTCACCCCCCCCTCTCAATCCTAAGGTGTGTTCAACAAATGTCTCTGTATTGGTTTGCAAGGGCTTTCTAGTGGGTTGGCCTATCTTTGGGATCCCATAGGATAATTCCCTTCTAGTAGGCATTTTATCTCAATGGCTGTCTCCTACTTTGATCCTAAGGAATTGGTCATTCTAACAAATGCTTAAATTCTCTAACTAAACTTCTAGTTAGGGTTTCACTTTGGCACCATAGAAGATTTATTTGTTCTTTAGTTCATGCTTTGCCTTGGATTTCGGTTGGGTACTTGAATGAAATAGTTATCCTATTAGACAAAAGTGTGGGTAATGATAATCTTGGCCATTCATCTGATTTACTGAAGGATATAATTAATTTTCTCAACTTGGGGGATGCAATGTTGAGAAATGGAATGTTTGCTTAAAACAATAGGAGATGTAGTAGACAATCTATTTTAAAAAGATTAGATATGTTTCTTTTCTTTGATTATTGGGTTGGAAATAATTAGTATTCCTTGTTAGAAATCCTTGGTTGTAAAATATTTCATAATTGGTCTATCAAATTCTCCTCCTTTGAGTTTTCAATTCCAAAAAATCATCCATTTAAGTTTCAGCGTATGTGGTTGTGAGATTCTAGTTTACATAAGTTAATGAAGAGATGGTGAATACAAGGGAGGCCTAGCATTAGAACAACTATGTACTCCTTCAATAGGCTCTACTTTGTAAAGTTTAAACTAAAAAGGTGGAATAAATTTTCTTTTAAGAATATTTTCCAAATCATGTCCTATCTTTTGAGCACAAAATTGGAGATAATTGTCACATCTCACAAAATTAGCCAATCTTAATCACTAGAATATTCTACTGATTGATTAAATGAAAACAATTAGGTAGATAACTTGATTATGTTAAGTATTTTTGAAGAATGATAAGCGTAACACGAATTGTTGACATTATTTAAGGTTGGAGAGAGTATCATTGAGAAAAATTCTAGCTAGAGACATAACATGTTATGATGGAATTGGCACACACTTGTCTAGACTCATGTAGTTAGGTTGCATTCATGCAAATAAGATTAGATATTTTGGGTCTCGGTATTTGACTAATTATATTATTTGATGAATGCTACGTAAACATATTTGTATGAGAATACAATTTTTTTAATTTTAATCTTGATTAGTTAAATAATCAAATAGCTCATATTAACATGAGTCATGAATCTAACTTAACAAAAGAAGGTGCTACTTGATTGATATAAAATTTCATTTTGATATTTAGCTAAATAGATACAAAGATAAATGATAGATTGACATAAGAATGTAAATAAATTCTCTTTTATTTTTTTATTATTATAAGAATATAAATTTAATATTAAATAGATACATTAAAGTATAATATTAATACTAGTATAGTAAAGGAATAAAATAATATCATATTAATTATTATCATATTTAAAGAAAATGATATAAATATTCTCATTTTATTTTAAAACAAAGACAAAAGATTTTAAAAGAAAAAATCAAATAGCCTCCATTTGTGCCATGTTGATGCTTGCAATTTTTTTTCATGAAGGTATAAACATGGAGGATGATGATAGAATTAGGGAAAAGTGGCATACATTTGGTAGTTGCATTTGCTTTAAAGTTTTATAGGGATTTTCTTTGAAAGGATGGGGGAAAGAGTTGAAGGGCATTTTAGCAATTTTTTTCAAAATAAAATTTCTACATTTTATTTTGGTTGAGAAATGTTAAAATTAAAATTTAAATAGGTGTAGTCCTCAATACACTAGGTATTATGATAACGGATTCAAGAATTGAAGTTGTTGAAAATCATCCCAAAATGAATGAGGTAACATGTAGTATGATGCATAGGTGAAATAAAAATGACTCATGATATATTGTTGCGAACAAGAATGATTCTTAGTTCTTGGACATGGATACTTGTTTCAAGAAACCCCCTTTTCTTTACCTTCTCTAGCCTAGAAAAGTGGAACTTGGCTTCTTCAAGTAATTTTATGAGGAGTAGAACTTTAATCTCTTTTATGCTACTGTAACATGGCTTAATTATATATGAACATAATAATGTTGTGTGTATTATTCAAATTCTTGAAGAGACACAAAAATTCCATAAGGAATAACACAATAATTAGACATTCATTTTGTATAGATATTCTAGCAGAATTTTTTATCAATGATTAATGAACATGAATTTGAATAGATCTCAGTGAGTTAGAGAAGACACATATACCTCAAACATGATACAATAGGAAACTATAGAGAACTTAAATTCCCATCCATACAATCTAAACTTTAAAAGATAATTCATTATATTTTGAAATCTTTAAGTGAAAATTTCTGCTTAATTTTTTCTTTATTGAAATTTGCACATAAGTTATTGTGAAGGTTGTACTGACCAGAACTAGTAATGATTGATCACTATTGGGTGGGATTTGGTTCATGCACCAAATACTAAG
Source organism: Cryptomeria japonica (assembly GCF_030272615.1). Taxonomy (NCBI): domain Eukaryota; kingdom Viridiplantae; phylum Streptophyta; class Pinopsida; order Cupressales; family Cupressaceae; genus Cryptomeria; species Cryptomeria japonica. The sequence goes on along the minus strand of NC_081414.1, from coordinate 262,266,751 downwards.
TGCTACAGAATTGTAGAGCATCCACTTTTATTCCTTTTAATCTTTAGAAAATATAACTTGTTCTTTGGATGCTCAACAATGCCATGATTAAGAAGAAAACATCATACACTAGATAAATTTATAGATTTAATACTTTGAAATATTTTGTAGTTTGCCAAAAATCTCTCTATACAAGTGATACAATCCTCCAGATAACTTATTGTATTTTAGGAAAAAATGAATAAATACAACCATCAAGTTTAACCAACATATCTATATACAATAATACTTGGCATGTGTATCCATGCACATTCATTTATGAGTGAAGAATAGCACACACACATGTACAAGTAGACACAATCATACCAACACAAATTTACGCCCTCGTGCATTAGTTATTCATTACATTTAATTTTAGAAGCATATGTCTATGTATGATTTAGGAATTTCCATTATTCAAATGGTTATACCAAATGGAAAAAAAGGCAAATTGAAGTTACATAACTTGTGCAGTGGAAGAAAGTGTGATTTTAGGGTTCACTTTTTATTGATGGTGATAATGAATCTTCTTTGGTGAATAATAAAGGTACCCCACTATTTATTCTTCCATTTATGTCTCCCATATACTTGTCCAAACATTCAAGCCTAAACAATGTTCTTGTTTGGCTAGGAAAATTGTGTTCCTTCATTGATTTTGTTCCTTATGTAAACCTTCTAATGATATTTGATAGTGATGTTTGATTTGCAGGTTAATGTTTATTCAAAAAATAATAATTTGTCCATTTGCATGAGCTCTCACGGGTTCATTATATTTGACGGTGAAATGGAACCCATCGATCAATTTTTTGAAAGTTTGTATGAGCTCTCAACATGTTTTTGAAAGTTATTTTTAATATCTTCATAGAATGTTAGGTCATTGACAACTTGTGAGATACATTTTTCAACTTTATGAACCCTTATTTCTTATAGAAAACCATCCAAAGTTTTCACAAATATTAGTCCACTATCTTGTTAGTCAAGTAGTTGGCACTTACTGAATGATTTAAATAATAAAAGTTTAGAACCCTCATGTTGTTAAATTGCCTTTTTGAGTAAACTAATAGGCCAAGTTTTAGAGAAAGCTACTCACGTGTGTTTGTTCTTTTTTGTTTCCCCTTTCTGAAACATAAAGAAGTTTTGAATTTGGGCAAGAGGGGTAAAAGTTATGACCATTTGAATGTTGTTATTTTTCATTGCAATATGTAGTTAGAAATTATTAGTGATTTATAGATTGCAATCACACGAGTTAAATGATAAGTTGTTATTATTTATAATAGTACAATTAGAACTGAATGAAGATTATTAATGATTACAATCCTTTGTTGGTTATCTTTCATGTATATCAAGTTATAACTTACTACCAATTATGTAATGAGGGGATGGAAGACACTATGTTTCCTATATTATCTAACAATGAATGGATATAGGTAGGTATATTTTGTGGTGGATTTACTTCCTTTGGAGAATAATTAGAAAACATTTTTACCTTGGAAACATACTTGAGTCAAATTAAAGGGGTGATCTCTAGTATGAATTTGTCTTTTGGATATGGTTTTATCTATTTTGTTGAATTCCAAAGATATTATAGTGAGATGTTTGACACATTTTATGTTGTAAATATATAGTAACTTTGACTACTTTCATAAGTGTGTTTCTTGAATTGATTTAACTCAATTTCATAATGTGTTATCAAGGATGAACTCCCTAGATATACGTTACATGAGAATGTAGATATGCTAGCTTGATAGTGATTCACATAGGGAGTGATATTCCATTATGCATGCTAGCGACATCTTTCTAGATCCTTTGTGATGGGTCAAGCTTCTCATGTGGAGTAGCATGGGGAAGCTAATGCTTTATGGTAGGGTGGATATTACCTCAGTGATGCTCTATCTCTTCTTCTTCAATTTATGGAAAAGGAAATGTAAGAAGTTATATAATATGAGGGTTAACATATCTTGTGAACTATCGAGAAAGGAGAAATGACCCTTATTTATTTGGCTATATTGTCATTTAAAATTTTGGATTTAAGGTGTATATATATAAAAGTGATTTGTAGTCAGTTATGCCAAGATATTATGGACATGCTTGAATTAATTGTGATGATGGATACTCATGTATATATTTGAAAAAAATATAGACTAAGTGTTTGACTCTTTGACTTTGATTAATGATTATGTTTAATTGATTCTTTAATTTCTTTTTTTATTAAGTGATTATGAGTGGATGTCAAAGCTTTGAGTTCAACACTAGGGCCTAGAGTCTACTACGTAAAGTCATATTTCATTGATCCTGAAATTATGAAGGTATCTAGATGAGTTTGAGTTTTTTATTATTTCCTAGATGGTTCAATACAAGAATTGAGTAAGGGAAAATATGACAGATGACTAGAAGGTAGTGAGTGAAATTGGTTTGTAGGATTTATTATTTATGAAAAAAAAAAAATTATGTGAGTGCATGATAGAATGATTTCAAATTCATGATTTAGATTAGTGATGATTTGAAGATATAGTTGAATAGTACATACCTTGTCATTGATGCATTCCATGTTATGGCTTACCCATGATCTTGATACGAGTAGAAAATCTTTAAGGTCCTATTTGTCCTTTTGTAAGAACTTTTGTATATGCTAAATATATTTTAATGGTTTTCATTTGATTAAATCCTATTCTATGAGTGAGTTTGCACTTAAGCTATGTGATATTCATTGTTCGAGGTTACATATACAATTTTATGAGATCCACTTGCTTGTGAAGTCCAAAATTTAATTCTTATTGTGACCATTGCAATCATAAGTTAGTTTCTAGTTTGATTTATGCCAATTTTCTATATGTGTTGGTCATACTTATGATTATAATCACTATTTTAAAAGAAGGGACGTCTAAAGTGTTGTGAATACCTTGTTTGTGCCTATTATTGGGGATACTTTTGATGCTTATTTGGATGATTTAGTTGTGACACCTTTTCTAGAGGTTGTGACATATGCATTAGATGAGGCTATATCGATATTTTTGATGCTCCTACTTGTGATGTCCATCATATTCTTCATGTGAAGTTATAGATCTAGTGTATTCAAGATTCTATTATCTCAAATTCTTAAAATTGTTAGAGTTATAATGTTGATTCTTTTATTTTTGAGATACCTTTTATGGAATCACAATTAACAATAAACAAAGGAGAAATTATGGTTGGTTATGAATAATAAATATTATAAAATTATTCATATATGTTCAAGTATGAGCAAATTAGAAATTATGTATGATAAGATAAACATATTTGTTAATTCCTCTAAACTTGAGGGGCATGTGTCAAAAATGTGCTAAGTGTCTCCCAGGTTATCCTAAGGGAATAAATAAAAAATAAAATGCTTTGGCCAAATATTGAGTCACTTCATGCGTAAAAGGGAATTTGCATAGATATTTATGCTAGAATGCATTAAATAAGTTGATAGCGTTAGTTACTTCATGATATCACATATTTTACACATGATTTGATGAGATGGACTTATTATTTAGGTCACATGTGAGTAGACATGAATGATGAGAGGAAAAAATTATCTATGTCACATGATTGATGAGATGAACACATCAATTCATTAGATGTTCAGGTCACATTTGAGAAATCATGAATGATAGATGAAAGTGTCATATATGAGAAGGTATGCATGATACACACTTATTATTTTGTGAAAAATCCCTTGATTTCTTTTATGAGATAGGTTGATTTATATAAAATGAAGTATAAATTCTTTATTATTCCAATCTATCATAAAAAGGGTACATAGATTGAGATGAAAATCTAGTTGTACAACAACTAACCATGTTATAGAGATAAGAAAGACGGTGATCTCAAATTTTGAAAGTAGGTTGCATCTTTAAAAATTTTAGTTACTTGGTATGGATGAGTATATAATATTATAGAACTATGTGTAGATATAATCCTAGATAATGGCTAAGTAACATTGTCCAAGGATATTAGATAGGAAAATTGTGTATTTCAAGAATGATCACATTGTGATCTATTTTAATGATACTTTTAAATATGACTTTGAAAATGAGTTATTAAAAAAATTAATGTGATTTATTTGTATTTAATGATAATAGTTATTGGAATGATTCACCTTTGAGATCTCATGAGATATTGTATCTTTTGTTAGTGAAATAACATAAATGAAAGTGTTTTATTGGTGATTAGACCTAAAGACCATTCTAGGTACATTGTCAATAAAATCAATGCAACTTGTCAATTAATCAAGATACAAAGGTATGATAAGAAAAGGTATGAATCTTGCATTTTATTATTTATTTATTTTTGTGATGTAGAATAAAATTAATTTTTGAATGCTTGATATTGTAACAATCATTAACATATAATCATTGGGACATGACTATCCTTAAGGGGGAAGGATGTTAGATCCCATTAAATAAGCCTAGCTTAATCACTCTATTATTCTACTAATTGATTAATTGAAAATATTTAGGTAGATAAATTTGATTAAATGTTAAGTATTTTTGAAGAATGATTATTCCGACTACTAACTATGCAACTACAACAAGAATCATTGACATTCTCTTAGATAGTAGAGAGAGTATCATTAGGAAAAAATTCTAGCTAGAGAGGTAACTTGTTATCATGGAATTCAAACACACTCACGTAGTATCATGTAGTTAGGTTGCATGTGTGAAAATAAGATTAGATATTATGGGTCTTGATGTTTGACTAATTATATTATTTAATGAATGGTGTATACAAATATTTGTATGAGAATAAAATGTTTTTATATAATTCTTGACTAATTAAATAATCAAAGAGCACATATTAACATGAGTCATGAATCGAGGAATATAGCACAATATTATGTATCACATTGGGTGGGAGAGGGAGTTTTAGTGGAGGAAGAGGTGGAAATGGTTTTATTCTAGGTGAAATTGTAGGTTTTGAGGATGTTGAAGATGACAATGCTGATGAGAATGCTCCCCTCTTCTCCTTTTCACTGTTTGTAGTTTTGGGCGAGGGTTCAAGAGAGGTTCCAAGTGAGGGTGTGGGTTTCATTGGTGTAGGAGGGTAAGGTTGATAGAGTTGTTGATCTAGATGGTGTTGTTCATGTGGTGGTGCTATCGTCTCACTTGTGTCCAGAGGTGTTGGGGCCACAACTGTGGGTGAAGGTGGTTTTGTTGCTATTTTTTGGCTTGGTTTGTGATGGGTTTTCTTCATCTTTCCTCATAGCCTCTTGGATTGGTGTTATTCTAGTGCATTCTATGGATTTCCTATGCATGAGAGATGTGTTGGAGGTGGATTTTATTATGGTCTCTATTGTAGTGTTTAGTTTTGAGGGCCGGTTCATCCTTGACCTGCTTTGTTCTAGCGTTTTCCTAGAGTTTTCTTTATGTATCCTCATGAGGTTTACTTGCATTTTCTTTTGGAGTTTAGTTTCTACCTCTATTAATGTGGCCCATTATTTTACTTGTTGGGATTTGAGGATTAGAGTAGGGATCCTTGGTAAGGATATTTTATTTGTTCTTTATCTGCCTATTTTGGACATCTCATGGTTTTTGTTTTGGAGGTATTTTTCGCCCCTATTTTGTTGTTGTCTTGGGGTTGTTTCCCTTTTGTTATTTCTTAGATGCTTCTTTAAGATTTTGGGGAGGGTTTGTATTGACCTCCCTTGGTTTGATAATTGGGCCCCTATTTTTTATGGGGCAATTTTTGTGGTTGGTTGGTTTTTTGGCTAGGGGTGGAAGTTTTTGGCTCCTTCCTTCTAGTGATTCATGTCTTTGAGGCTCTTGTGGAGGTGTTGTTGGGTTCTTGTTCCTTCATCAGTTTTTTTTTTCTATGGTGGCTTTCATGGGAGAGGCTCATTTTTTATTGCTAACTAGTATCTTAGATACCCTATTCTCTAAACTTTGGAGCTGTTGTAAGGGGGTTCTCTTTGCCCCCTTCTTATGTTCAACACCTAATTCTTCTATTGACATGGAGAATTTGTTTGTGAAATGGGGTGATATGTCTTATTCTACTCTTCTCATAGTGGTGGAGTTGTCTTCTATACAGGTGGAGACTTATGTAGGAGAAGATAGGTGTTGTAAGGGGGCTATTGTTGTACTATGTGTTGTGATCTTAATTTTTCATGCAACTACTCCTATTGAGGTGGAGTTTAAGGATGGTTTTGTGTTCTTGCATGACATCTTGGGGCTCAATTCTACCCATTTTACTATCATCTTTCCTTTCTTTCTTATTGAGGTAGAGACAAAGGAAGGCATTGAGAGTTGGCAATTGCATTATATGAAGGTTATGAGAACCTTTTCAAAACCTACTATTATGGTTAAGAGATAATTCTAAAACCCTTTACTAATGTTTTATATGGTGTGGTATCCTATCGAGGTGAGTTTGGTTCTATAGGCAAAATTTAGTTCAACTGCAAGGGAGTTGTTGCTACTCTTTTGTTGGTTTGTTGCTGCATGGGAGTTAATGCTACCCTTTTTCTTGTCTTCTTTCCATTCTCTCCTATTGAGGTGGATAATTTTATTAGCAAGGATATTTTGGTTGTTTCATCTTAAGGTTATGGGAGCCTTTCCCAAACCCACTGTTATGTGCTTCCTGAGCAAGGTTTTTTAGTGGCTTCGACCTTCTTTCTTGAGTAGATGGTTTACTAATATTGTTATTCTTCTAATGTGTTGTATTTGGGTTGTTGTTTGCTTGAGTTTTATCTTATGGTAGTGATTTTCTTACGTACGAGATTTCAAGTCCCTTCAAAACCTACTATAAGGGGTTTTGAGTCCCCTCAAAACCTACTATAAGGGGTTTTGAGTCCCCTCAAAACCTGCTTTACCCTTAATAAAAAATAAAAGTCATGAATCTAACTTTGCACAAAAGGGAGCTACTTGATTGATATATAATTTTATTTTGATATTTAGTTAAATTGATCCTAAGATAAATAAGAAATTGACATAAGAATGTAAATAGAATTCTCTTTTATTTATTTATATTATTATAAGGGAACAAATTTAGTATTAAATATATGATGTTAATATTAGTATACTGAAGGAATATAATGATATCATATTAATTATTATTATATTTAAAAAATTGATATGTAAATATTTTCATTTCATTTTAAAAGAAAGAGAAAATATTATAAAAGAAAAGATAAAATCAAATAGCCTCTACTTATTTCTTGTTGATGCTTGCAAAAATTTGCATGTATTGGATTCTATGAGAAGTGAGAATTGAGCTAAGGTCTGATGTCAGTTGTAGATCACATGCACCACAAAGAAATAGATGATCAAAGATAAAAATATCTGAAAAAAGAGAAATCTGAAATAAGGGAAAAAAAGAGACAAAGAAGAGAATTTTGAGAAGACTCTCATTGAGCTATCACTGAACTAGTGAAGGTGAGAGTATAGTGCTTATTATATAGAAAAATAATAGCATACACATCCAAGAGGTGCATTAACTCCCGCTCCCCTTAAAAAGTGGGAGGTTTTACATACTTGGTAAATTCCAAAAGATGTGGCATAACCTCCTTACATGAAAACAAAAAAGTACTTATAAAGGTGGCACATAAAGTCAAAAGAGGGTGCGAAACCCAACTACCCCATAAACCACTTAGGAAATGACAAAATAGTGGTTATATGAGGTAGCACAATAAGCCAAAAGAGGGTGTGTAATTCAACTACCCATGAGTAGGTGGGAGTTACACATGTAGTTGAAGTATTTCACCACTTGTCCTTATATTAACCACTCCTAATTACCTAAGCAAGATTAAGTAATGTGTAGGAAAATAAATACCCCCTAGCATAAGGAAAAATAAAAAACCTACACTAACACCTCCCCTTAAGCATAGCTTAGGAGGGTGAAAAATGGGTCCCGATAAATGAGGATAGGTGCCCATGTACATAGAGACCCCCCCTTAAAGGAAAATCCCCCCATAAGAGGAATAGCCCCCCTAAATAGAGAGAAAAAATGGACTAAGAAGCCCCTCCTAAAGTAGACACCTGTTGCATCCCAAGCAAAGCTCAAAAATGAACTTTGTTTTGATGAAAGGTTTGGTGAAGATGTCCACAGTCTACTCTAATGTAGGACAATAATTAAGATCAATGATTCCTTCCTTAACTAGCTCACTAATGTAGTGCATATGTATCTCAATGTGTTTCATCCTCTGGTGATGAACTGGATTTCTTGAGATTTGTATTGCACTTTGATTATCACAAAAAATGATGGTAGGCTTTCTAATTGGAATACCAAACTTAGTGAGAATATTTTGAAGCCAAATAGCCTTAGTGGTTGCATTGAATACCCTTTGATACTCAGTTTTGTTGGTGAAAGAGAAATTGCAGATTGCTTCTTGCTCGACCAACAAATTGGACCAAAAACAAGTGAGAAGAAATACCCTAAAGTAGACTTGCGATCCTGGGAATTACCTGCCCAATCTAAATCTATATATCCCACCAAGTCAATATCCACACATATTGTATATTGAATTCCATAATTATGAGTACCCTGAATGTAGTGGAGGATCCACTTAGTTGCTTTCCAATGCAACTTATGTGGCCCCTACATGAATTGAGAGACCATGCCCACAATATGAAATGTCGGGTCTCATATGAGTCAAGTAGATGAGACTCCCACCATGCTGTCGGTATAAAGTGCCATCAACTAAGAGTGAAGAGCATTGAGCCTCAAGTTTGACCCCTAACAAAAATGGAGTCAATGTAGGCTTACAATAAGCCATGCAAAATATGAAGAGCATATCGAGTGCATATTTGGGTTATCCAAGGAAGATACCTCAAGATGATTGAGTGATCTCAATTTCTAATAATTAATGCAAAAGACTCAAGTCTGACATCGAGAATCTATCATGTAGAGCAATTTTCACTGCCTTGATGGTGGATGAGTGATTCCTTGTGATAAAAAAGTCATCAACATAGAGAATTGAAAATGTGAGTCTCACCCTATTGTAGAATGTATACGTTTGCAACAGAATGGCATCAAGTGAAACTAACTATTAGAATAAATGAGTCCATCTTGGAATACCAAGCTTGAGGGACTTGTTTGAGATGATAGAGAGACTTTTAAAGTCAACACACAAGTAGGGGATTTTGAACAAACCCCTGTGGTTGCTCCATGTAGATTTCCTCCTGAAGGTCGCCATAAAGAAAGGCACTCTTCACATCCATATGATGAACTTACCACCGATGGGCTATAGCTATAGCAAGGACAAGTTGAATGGAATTCATCTTAGCAACTGATGCAAAAGTCTTAGAGTAGTAAATTTCTGGGAACTTGGGAGAATCCTTTTGCTTCCAAGCAAGCCTTATAGTTATCAACCAACCCATTTGCCATAAATTTTGTTTGATAGATCCACTTGCATCAAACAAGTTTCCTTCCCTTAGGAAGAGGGACTAAATCCCATGTGTGGTTCCTTTCCAAGGAATTGAACTCTTCTTACATTGCAACATCCCACTTGGGAACACCTAAAGCTTCTCAAAAATACTGTATATTAGAACTTGAAGCAATGATGAGATGTGGAGCCTGTTGAAATTGTGACCTTATTCTTCTTATATCTAATGGATCACCCAACCAATCACTTGTTGACTCAAATATTTGTCGATCCCAAAGAGGTACCGAGGCTAGAGATTCTAGGGGAGAATCATCAACCTCTAAATGATGACTATGAAAGGAATGCGAATCCTCATCATCACTTTCACCATCTAAAGTGGAGGAAGAAGATTCCTCATCAAGATTAGGAGGACTAAGATCCTCTAAAGAATTGTCAACATGATGCAATGTCTCTAATCTGATAGTGGATGAAGAGGTGACATGATAAAAATTGGAAGAACTCTCCTCAAAATGAAAACTCTTCTCAATGAACAACTCATGAGTTGTGGGATAGAGAAGCCTATAACCTTTGACATCATCTAGATACCCAAAAAATATGCAAGTATTTCTCTACAGATCCATAGCCTTGCATTTCTTTGTTGGAATGTGGGCGCATATAAGAGAACCAAACACTTTGAAGTGCTTAACTATCATTTTTTAACTAGTACAATCTTGAAAAGGAGTTACCCCCATCACAACTTTTGTGAGGAACTCAAATATGGATGTAAAATGCATAGTTCATGGCCTCTACCCAATATTGAGGTGCCTAAGACTTGGATAAAATCATACAATTAACGATCTCCTTCAAGGACCTATTCTTGCATTTTGCGACACCATTCTATTAACAACTATATGGAACTGTGTATTGAATGTTGATACCTTTTAAAGCACAAAACTATTCAAACTGATTATTAGCATATTCACCCCCATTATCTTTACACGGAATCTTGATGATCAAATGTTGTCATTAATGGCAACTTGAATTAGATATCCAATCCACAGTTCATGATTGAGGTCTAGTAAGGTCCGACGAGAATAGGTTGTCTGATAGAGTGTACAACATTTGGTTGGCAATTCATTTGTGCTATGTATTTTATATTGCAGATCTCAGAAAAGAATTATGGTCATATGATATGCATTATTATATGTTTGTGGCCTCCGGTGATAAGTTTTGAGTGAGTTGGAAGATACTATAGATAGTTTTCTGGTAGAACAATGTTCACTAGTAGTAGCGTGGGAAGATTTTGTGTGCAGATGTGTGGAGTGATTTTGGCAGTTGTTTGTGTGTTCAAGGTTGTTCAAGTGACATATGTGAAGCATGTGGACATTTTGTTTTGGTCCACTTGATTTTTTTGGATCAGATTGACTCGACTTGGTTAACATGATTCATTTGTGTGTTATGTGGTTTTTGGGCCGACATGGAATTGATCTTGTATATGGTAAAATGTGATGATGAAAACCTATTGTAAACCCATAAAGATTCAACCACAAACAATCTAGGTCCTACAATGAAACATTCACCAATACCAATAGAGATACCTAAGATCATGCAAGTTAAAAAAATAAAGCAACATTACCATTCACATGTCAAGTAGGGTTTCAATTTGCATTGTCTCCTATCTCCATTGATCTTGTTTGATATATTTTCTCTCAGATTTATGTGTGCACAAGAGCTCAACAAAGAACGGATTGTGGTTGTGAAGTGACTCGATTGCTTGAAGGCTTGATTGATGCATTAGTTAGTTACCTGGATTGATTAGGCACATTGATTAGGGTTTATAGTTAAGGAGAGTATCCTCTTATATAGAGAACACTATAAGAAATGGAGGGATAATATTAAGAGGTGTAAAGATAAATGGTTGGTTAGGATTAAAGGGTAGGTAGAGAAAATAATTAATTGATAAAGGGGGTAGGTAAGAGAAGAATTAAGAGATGAATGACATGTGCCACTGAAGGAAAAAGCTAAAGAATTAATTAAATAAATAAAGATTTGTTTAATAAATAGAGGAAGTGGGATCAATTTAATAAATAAAATATTTATTTAATTTAAGAAAAAGGACAATTTAAATAAATAAAAGTATTTATTTAAATGAGGAAAGGCTTAGAAGAGGATTAATGAATTAATTAAATAAATAAAAATTTATTTAATTAATAGAAGACTAAAGATAAAATAATTAAATAAATAAAAATATTTATTTAATTAGACAAGACAATTTTAGGTGTCTACATTTTGCTCATCTTTGAGACAATGCAACTTGTCGTATTGCCTCAAAGAAGATAAGATAAATCAATACAAAGTTGCCCCAAGACGGGAATGATATGTGCCCTTGAGAGATTGGATGAATTTTTTTTTTTTTGGGAAAGATCATAAACTATCTCTCGATAAGAAAGAAAGGCTAGAAAGGACTGACAAGATAGGGTGACAAGGTTGCATAGGAAAAAGGCTGACTCAAGAGGAATAAAAAAATTCGTGTCTATGTCTTAAAAGGCCAAAATTGATAGTTTTGTGATGAACATATGTTATCAATTGGATAAGCTGCTGAGAGGATTCACTCTAATAGGTACACTAGGGAAGACAAACTGAAAACTAGGCTAGGATAGGATAAGATAAGCAACACTATATGATGAGCATGTGTACCACTAGATTGGATGCAAGAGTACTTACCCTAGATTGAGTCTAGAGAGCAATTGCTTGTGACACAAAGATTATGAACAAATTTGATTGTTGAGGACCACGTCGCAATGAAGGCGATGGGATTGAGCACATTATGTATATGCTTGAGATTTGGGCAAACACAAGGTTGTTAACTACTTTGGTGAAAAGATGGTCTCGCAAGGTTTGCATTTAGAGGTAGATGAGATGATCTAGGGGTTGGTCCTTCAAGAGCTCAAATTCCTTCGAGGCCAGCTGGCTCTGAGGAAGGGTCTTCATCATAGCTCTCTTGGATCCATTTTGTATAAGTTTTTGTATGATGATATAGACACCTTTGGGTGATTTTGTAGCCATATAAGATTTTGACATCATTGTATTGTGACACTTATTATTTTTTGATATATATATATGAGATGCTCCATCCTTGTGGCAAATATATGCATGTGTTCCTATGTGATGTTCTATATGCTTTATGATGATTTTATGATGCTTATGATATGGATGCAAATATGTAAATGATGAAATGTAATATATTTTTGTTCTTTTTCTAGGTTTATATGTACTAAATGTAGATGAGTATATGGTTATGATTAGATGCATGCTGTATATATTTTTTTGTCTGTCTATGTTTTATATGAGAATACAAATGCTTATTATTAGATGCTAATCAGTAGTGTGTGTAGGATGTGATGCTGTCATGGTTTCTAAATGCATGTGTATTATGTACTAACATGTAATGATAAAGGTGAAAGCTATATTAAATGCAGATCTTTTTGGCGTGTCATTATACTCAGTCATATGATAGCGGGCTACACGGACTCAGGCAGGGAGAACAAAAAAAGGGGATGGAAGGTAAAAGATATGGGAGTGAAAGAGCTTCTTTTGTTGTTATTGTCATTGAGCTTTATTATGGCAAATAGATTATGACAATCTAGGTATAAGTTCGACCTAGAAAATCATTATACCTATTTGTATGGAGATCAAACACTCACAAACAAGGAATGCCCCATCTCACACTAGACTTACAGTGTCTGCGTATCCTTGGACAAGCCATAGAATTACTAAGAGACAATCCACAGATAGCAAAAATAGTAGGTGAATCATACCCCATCCTCACCTTTCTAGTCAAAGACATCTTGGAGATATAATCTCTAGTCTGAGACATCTCAGAAAAGATAAAAGACATGTCACCAAAAGATAAAATCAAAAGAAAACCAAGACTTGACACCAACACACAATGAAATCTTCAAGTTATTTGTGTTTCTTGCCACATATGTTAACATGTTTGATTTGGTCACAATGTTGTCATCCTGATAAAGGACAAATCATGCTAAAAAACATGTTGTTGCCAAAGTCTATTGAAAGATTTAATTTCTTGAAAGCCCATTGTTTCTTATGTCTCATTTGAAACTGACTGAATCCATAAAATTGATACTTTATTGCGAAGAAGATCATAACTTTATTGCGGATTGGTGATGCAAGTGATCTTTTATTGCGGATTGTGCACAAAAATAAGGAGGAACGAAAAGATGATACTCCTGAAAACATGCGATGCTCTTGAGGTACCACTTCCATCAATATATTTAGAATTTTGCCCCAGTTGTAGATTGGCCCTGATTTATTATGGAAGGAAAGGGCAAAAAGAGAGGTTTATTATGAATGGCTAACCAATCTTAGGTAGATCAATAACAAGTCATGATGGGAATGGGTAGATTTATTATGGATGGATAGGTTGTGAGTGTGTTCAAGGTGAAAGGATGAGATTGAATCCTAGAGGAGGGAGGAGCAATGTCTCTACACATGGTGCCAATAACCTGATTTTCACCACATGTACTTGCTCAGGGAACCACCGAAGTGGTTTTCACTGTTGGATGGATTTATTTCTCTTTACTTTTATTTTTGTATTTTTGATTTTGTTTTTTTTGATTTTTTTGTTTTTTTTTTGTGTCACAAGGTGTTTGTTTGCTAGGTTTTCACCAAGTAATGATTTTTCTATTTTATTGATTTTTCTTTTCAAGGCTTGATTTTTGATCCCCAATTAGTAAGGGCTTTTGTGATTCTTGTTGATCCAAGTCTAGGAGAGGAATGGAAATGAAATGAGTGGATGAATAGGTAAGGCTATATGAGTTCTCAAGAGGGCTGGTGATGTATTCAATAGATTCTTCATTGGAACCACTCTTAGGACTATTGATATCAAGAGTTGCTTGCTCCACTAGAGGAGATTTGTATTCAGACTTAGTAGCAACAACATTAAGTGCTTCATACCCAATTCCTTGGCATTGCAAATTGTTTGTAGGTTTTTCCTATTGATTAAATGTCTTAGGAGATAGTGGGAGTTGATGAACATGAAAGATATACTCACCACATCCCATGCCTTTAACCTTGAACTTTTCTTTGAGCTTTGCTTGTTTTGATGTAGAAGCTTTCAAGGATTTTGGATCCACATATGCTAATGATGGAGTTGTTTTTTCTATTAATTGGAATTATTATCTTTGATCTTGGTCATAGGTTATTACAATATATGAATGCATTTGGATCACCTTTTATTGTTACTTCAACTCCATTGTAAGGAAAATTGATACATCGATGATATGTTGATGGTACTACTCTCATTTCATGTATCCATGGACATCCCAGGAGTATGTTATATGTGAGATCTAGATCAAGGACTTGACAAACCATATCCTTCGTGACTGGCCCAATTCTCAGAGGTAAGGTGATTGTTCCTTTGTATGAGTGTTCTTTGTCATCATATACTTTTATGGTGATCTTATTCTTTGAATTCACAATTTTTTTAGAATATCCCAAGTGTTTAATAGTGCTCAATGTACAAATATTTAGACCTGCTCATCCATCTATAAAGAGTCATTTGATATTGTTTTTTATGGAGAAAGGCTTCGATGTAGAGATGTGTATTGTGCGATTGGCATATGGAGACATCATCAGCTTCTATAAATGTAAGGCAATGTGGAGTGGAAAGGTATCCCACCATGGCATGAAACTGGTCCACATTTAGATCAGTGGGTACAAAGGTCTCTCTCAATGCTTTATCAAGAATGGACTTATGTGAAGGGGATATACGCAAAATCTCAAGGATGGAAATGAGGGTGGGTGTCTTCCCTAAATGATCTACAAGGTCATACTCATTCTTGGTAGATGATAAAGTTGTGGTCTTGGGTGGAACACCTTGCAAGGTGACTTTACCTCGATGAGTTGTGACATTACATTTGGAGGTTTCATTTTTGGAGGATGAAGAAGATGGTCCAATGCCTTTTAAAACAACCGTACTCCTTTGGGTAGAACCTTCATGAGTTTTTTCCTTTATGATAATGGTAGAAACACAATTATCTACTGAAATGTGGTTAACAGTTGAGTCATAATCATAGGACATCTCAGCATAGTTGGCTTGATTATATGTTTTTGCTTTTCCTTTATCATGTTTAGGGAATGGCTCCTTAAACATTGCATGTTCTTCATTAGAGGTATGACCATCAAATTTTGTGTCGCCCTTGTCAATAAGATCTTGCATAACATTCTTCAATCTGTGACAATTGCCATTTGTGTATCATTTGCTCTTGTGATATTCACAATACGCATCATCATTCCACCAAACAGGTTTTACTTTTGGTTCATAAGGTGGATTATCTGGTAGTGTTATGAGCTACTTTGCAACCAATTTATTGAATTATGTCTCAAGTGGCTCTCCCAATGGAGTGTATTTTCTTTGAGGCTTTGATGGTCTTTGAGTGTTCACTTGATTGCTTGTATTGGATGAACTTGCACCGGGGAAGTTACTTTTGGTTTTACAATATTTGCATCTACTACCCCATCATTAACTGTGTTATTATGCTTGTTCCAAAAGCAGGGTTTGTCTTTCCCATTTTATTCCTCTTTGTTCTCTTTGAATATCTTAATGACACCTTGTTCAATAAGGAATTTTTTCTAGGTCCCAGAGACAATTGAGAGGGGGGGGGGGGGGGTGAATCAGTTGTCTAATAAATTCAACCAAAATTAATGCTTAATACCGGTAAACCAAACTTTATGCCTGTAGATAGTATTAATAGTTAATTGTAATACCGGTAAATATTAATGCATGAAACAGAAAGGCAATAACATCCACAACACATAACACAAATGTTTGTACGTGGAAACCCTGTAAGGGGAAAAACCGAGGTGGGAAGCCTTACCCAGAATCAAATGATACTACTACAAATAGTATCTGTATACAATATGGATTATGCACATGTAGAAAGGCCAGCTGCCTAAAGCTCACTACTCAATTACAAAATGAGAGTCACACTAAATACAATTGGATGTTTAAATCCAATGATAATGTACTGCACAAAATAGCATCTTCATATGTTGGATTCAGTACCAGTTTAGTTCTGATTGCCTTCACAAAATCCTTCCTTCAACCTTCAAATGATGTCTGTGTGTATAGCTTTGCTTATTTTCGCATATACCTTATTGCAATCCTTTTCGCATTCACTCTGCTATGATCTTACAAATGAGATCTTACATTTATACCATAACCTAAGACCAATGAATAGGTCGGCTCACTAAAAGATATTACAATAAAATCAATTACAAGTAAATCAATATCTAATGCATGATATCGGCTTAATGTATTTACAATAATAATAAATCATCTCCATAATGTGTCGTGCTGATCTGGAATAGATATGACTGTCAGTGCTTATCCTGGACCTATTTGCCAGTAACAACAAATATGCAAACCCGAATAAATAGTTAACCAAATTGCCAAAACCAAGTGATCAAATAATGTCTTCAACATAACCAAGTAGTTTCCAAGTCATTCCAAGTGCCAGTGAACCAAATACCAGTGACTTGCATAAGTCTCTGACTTGTCGGTGAACATAACCAAAATCTCCAAGTGCTGATAAGTGTTGACAAGCGATGACAAGTGTTGACATCAATGACAAAACCATATCAACATATCGAAAATGCCAACAATCTCCCCCTTTGGCATTGATGGCAACACAAGATGGAAAAACCATCAAAGTGCCAAAATAGAAATGCCAAAAACCAAAAACCAAAACCAACAATCTCCCAAAATACAGATACAAAGAGTAATCAATCTCTCCAACAATCTCTCCCCCAAGGGATAATGTGTTTTTCCATATCAATCTCTCCCCCTTTGACATCAAATATCAAAGCAATACAAAACCAAATACAATTAGTTCAAAGAACTTATCACAAAATACCAACTACTCCCCCTGAGAAGTAGCTCTCCTCATCAAAGCTGGAAAAAGATTTCTCTGTTATTTCTGTCGGTTGATGACAAACATCAACTGTCTAAGTCTCTACTAGTGGGGGTAGGACTCTAAGTTTCTCTCTGAGATACTCAAATGTTTCCTTAGGCAAAGGCTTTCTAAAAATATCTACAATCTGCTCTTTAGTATTCACATAAACCAATTTCACTTCTTTTGCTTCAACATTCTCCTTTGAAAAATTGAATTTGATAGAAACATGTTTAGTCTTAGAGTGAAATACCATGTTCTTAGATATATCAATTACTGCCATATTATCACAGTAGATAGTTATAGGTTCCTTGCATTTTACCTTTATGTCCTTCAGCATTTTC
Source organism: Cryptomeria japonica (assembly GCF_030272615.1). NCBI lineage: Eukaryota > Viridiplantae > Streptophyta > Pinopsida > Cupressales > Cupressaceae > Cryptomeria > Cryptomeria japonica. The sequence goes on along the minus strand of NC_081414.1, from coordinate 262,249,100 downwards.
TTGATCCATAATACTTGTGTACAGTTAGTTGCTACTGTAACATATTCTGATTCTGCCGTTGATAAACTTGTACAACTTTGTTTCTTGCTCAACCATCAAATTAGTCTGCTGCCAAGAAAAAATGCTCCGCCGGTGGTGCTTTTCCTGTCATCCACATCTCCTGCCCAATTAGCATTTGTGTATGCACATAAGTCAAAATTTTCATCTCTAGGATACCATAAACCAAGATTTGTAGTTCTTTGTAGGTATCGAAAAATCCTTTTCACTGCCGATTCATGATTTTCTTTAGGATTACTTTGAAATATTGAAACAATACATACTGCATTCATAATATTAGGTCTTGTTTGTGTCAAATATAGTAAACCTCCTATCATATATTTGTATCTAGTCAGATTAACATGTGTAGATTCATCCTTCAAAGATAATTTATCAGTTGTAGTCATAGGTGTGCTTACCGCTCTACAGTTTTCCATGCCAAATTTCTATAGTAATTCCTTCAAGTACTTAGATTGACATAGGAATATACCTTTATCAGTCTGTAAAATTTGCAATCCTAAAAAGAATTTTATCTCACCAATCATAGACATTTCAAATTCTTGTTGCATTTTGTTAGAAAAGTCTTTACACAAACCATCTTCTCCTTCAAAGATTATATCATCATCCAAAACTTCAATAACCAAGATGTCATCATTAGTCACTTTGTAGTAGAGATTGTTGTCAGTATTACCTTTAGTGTAACCAAGCTTCAAAAGATATTTGTCCAATCTAGCATACCAAGCTCTAGGAGCTTGTTTCAATCCATATAAATCTTTGCTTAGCCTGCAAACCATGTCTTTGTTATCTGTTGGTGCAGGAGCACCTAGCTTCATTCTCAGCTTCATTTTCATCTCAGGTTTGATTTTTGTTGTTTTAAGTTAGAAGGTTATTTAGGATGTTTTTGAAGTTGTTCTAGGTTGTTTTGATGAGTTTTGAACTCATTATGGGGTTTTGGTTTCTTGTTTTCATCTTTTTGCTCAAAGTTGCCAGTTTGGTGTTGCTTGGCAAAATGATGGAAAAATGAGTTCTTTTTGTGGTTTTTGTTTTGAAAAGGTTTTAGACATGTTTTATGCTTAGGTTTAAGGTATGAGAAGTAATTTTAGGTGATGGTTAGTTTCGGAGGTCAATCTTGCATTTTGTAGGCACCAAAAGTTGTCATTTAGGCATCAAAATGTCAAAATTAAGTGCCCTTGGACATGTACCTGTCCATACAGGAGGTTAACCAACTTGGAGAGGTATCTAATCTCCTATTTTAACTATTTTAAGGGTTGAACATTCGAAGTGAAGAAGCATTTTGCAAATTTACACTAGTTTTGTTTGGTTTTTCTCTAGTTTTTGGCTCCATGTGAACAACAGTCTGTACACTAGCTGTACTTGGCTCTACTATTCTTGCATTTTCTGATTCTAATATGTTTTCTTAAACTTTTCCCTTTGGTGGCATTTGATTTTATCAAGTTTTGAGTTTGTGGCAAAATTAGTTTGATTTGACAGTTTCATTGCCTGGTCTAGGAATTGGCAAGGATGCTTGACCAACTTGGCTTCTTGGAGTCCTAAAATTCTCATCGCTTCCCAAGAACTAGTTGATCAACTTGTAGACTATGTAGATACATGTTTTGTTTTCAAGAATGCAGGTGTAAGGAGTTTTTGTGGCCATTAAGCCCTAGGCAAGTGTGCCATTTGGCTAGGGTCTTAAAGGAATTTAATGCTTTACTCTACTATAGCAAGTGCATTTAAAAGTTGAATAGACTTGCCTTGATGAATAAGTTTGTATGCCAAGGAAAAGAGGCTTTCTAAGCCATGAGGAGAATGTTTCATATTTAGTTTTGGAAAATATTGTAAAAAATAGCGAGTCACTGTTTTAGAGTCAATTTTCTTGCATTAGCCTACTCTCCATCATGCATTGGAGCTTGTAAGGTTTTTGTACCTCCTTCTAATTGCTTGCAACAAGCACGAGGAGTTTTCTTCATGTCATCTATGAGTTTGAAGTTGCCAAGATCAATCAATGATCTTTGAGGCAAGATTTTGGAATGCCTAATTGTTGTTACAGTCAATTAGTACTAAGTTTTACTTTTTTTCTTGAAGTTATACATGTATTCTTCTCCTCCCAAATGACAAGTATGAAGGAAAATACGTTAGAAAAGATTGAGCCTTGTTAAGGAACACTAAATAGAATTTTTGTGAGGAGTTCTAATAGTGAAAGTGCAGGTCACAGTGAACTACAAAAACAGTGAAAGACAAAGGGCAGCAACAGTCAGCTTAACAGTGAATTAATTCCATTTTGTAATTGCCTAATGCTTGTATGTAGGGCTAAAAATATTCTCTTTATTTCTAAATGATAGGCATGCTTACATGTTGAATGTAATTGGTTTTGGTTGCAAATGATGTGTTTGAAAGAGGCAAAATTGGAAAAGTTGTAAAATGTTGCATTTTCCTCATAAGCAACTTTTTGTAAAAACTTGTTCTTTAAACTTGGAAGTATAAATCTTCTTATTTGTGGCTTAATTAGTTAGTACTATGATGGCACTAAGGTCTCTTGTCCATATTGGAGGTTTATAGGTTGAATCTTGGTTTTTCACCATCAAAACCCTTCAAAACCCTCCTTTTTCACCCATTTTTGGGACAGTCATGGAGAAGGCCTGAGAGACCCCAAAAGGGTATCCAAAAATGTAAATCTTTTGTTCTGGAAGTCCATGGTTTGAACAGGGTGAGCACAAAACCCCTAATGGAGGGCTAATTGCCTAGTAGCCCGTTTTAGGCCTAAAATCAAATTTGTGACAAATCGGGCATGCCAATGAAGGTAGCAAAGCATGAATTCCAACAAAAAAAGTTGAAACAAGTTAGCCTAACATGAATCCTACCTATTTGGTGAATTTGGCTTCTTAAGTTGGTTTTTGAGCACTTGAAAGGATGTCAACAACTAGGGAGTTGGAGCTTTTGAATAGCCAAGAAGAGTTTGACATAGGGAGGTGGAGCAAGGTGAGTTGTCAGACTACCTTTGAACTATTTTCACTCTGACCTTGGTGTTTACACATTGAAAATAGTAAGGAACTTTTGACTAGCAAACATACTAGCTGCTTAACAACCACCCAGCACTATCCTCCCTATCATAGTGGTATCAGAGCACGGCTACACTTGGGAAGAAGTAGCAATTTGGAAACCATGGTGACAAATGTAGAGCTAGCAAAGAAAGTAGAACACCAGGAAGAAGAAAATAGGTTACTCAGAGTGAAGCTAGACCTCTGAAAATAGAAGTTGGGTGAAGTAGAAGTGAAGGTAGATGAAGCTAGCAATAAGATAGAGGGAATAGAAGGTAAGGGTAAGCTATTAGCTATAGAGGATGAGACCCCTATACTAGACCCTGTGATAGAGAATGAACCCTTTTTGAAAGCCTTGAAGGCTATGAGTGGGAGAACACTAGAAGGAGTCCCACTATTCAGTGGTAAAATGGACCCAGAAGTGATCATGGAGTGGATTGAGGGGGTTGAGAACCATTTTGAGTGTGATGGTGTGACAGAGGCCCAGAAAGTGAAGGTGGCTAAGTCCAGGTTGAGAGGAGCTGCCTTAACATGGTGGAAGTTCATTCAGGATGAACATGAGAAAGAGGGCAAAAGGCCCATAGCAACTTGGAAGGGAATGTTGTCCAACATCAGAGAGGCTTACATTCTAGAGGACTATGAAATATAGCTCCATAGGAGAAGGCAAAACCTTAGGCAAAAAGAATTAGATGTCAGCACCTACACCGAGGAGTTTCAGAAGCTATGCCTTAGGTCAAAGATCCAAGAGGATGAGAAGATCAAGGTTTCCAGGTATCTCAATGGTTTGAGATGGAACATATAGGAGGAGTTAAGTTTGTTGTGCCCTACAACAGTCCAGAAGTGCTATCAACTTGCACTCAAGGTAGAGGAAAGGAGTAGGAAGAAGTAAGAGCATCATAACAGAGGTAGAGGAAGAGGCAGAGATGGTCGAGGCCATCGAGGTAGTTTTGGGGGAAGACACATTGACCAAAGGTCCTAGGGGGAATCTAAGCTTATAGAGCAAAGTGGGGATTCTCAAAGTAAACCTAATTATAGGGGAAGGGGATCAAGCAACCTAGGAAGGGGTAGGTCTAGTGGCCCAGGTAGAGGGTCTTATTTCTCCACAATGAAATGCTACAACTGTTAGAAATTGGGTCATCCTACTTATAGGTGTCCTAAAAAGCCTAGTTCTTCCCATGGAGGTGAAAAAAAAGTGAACTATGTGCAGGAGGAAGGGAGTAGTACAAGAACTCAAGCAATGCACCTAGCACCCAAAGATGGTGAAAGTCTAATGATGAGGAGAGTATTGATGCAAGAACCTCATAAGTGTGAAGTGTCTCAGAGAAGAGCATTGTTCAAGATCAAGTGTAAAATCTTGGGCAAGGTATGTAAGGTGGTTAATGATTCAGGCTCCACAGATAATATTATCTCAGAGGAGGCAGTTAGAAAATTGAACCTACCTAGAATGAAGCACAGTGAACCCTACAAGGTAACTTGGTTAAACAAGGGGCAACATGTCCTAGTGAATGAACAAGCATGGGTAGACTTCAATATAGGTGAATACAAGGATAGGATACTATGTGACATCCTTCCCATGGATGCTTGCCATCTACTATTGGGTAGACCTTGGCAATTTGATAGAAGGGCACACCATGATGGTGAAAAAAACACATATTCCTTTCAAAAGAATGGCATTGTCTACAAAATTCAGTCCCTTAGTGAAGAGACAGAGAAGAACAAACCACAGGCACCTAAAGTGCTATTAGTCAATGAAAAAGAGTTCATCCAAACCATGAAAGAGGGAGATGGGATTGGTTATGCACTTGTAGTGAAACCTAAGGAGGATAAGAAAGAAAAACAAGTTGAGATCCCACAAGAAGTGCAGCAACTTCTTGATAACTTTAAGGGCATCATCAATGATGGACAACCAACAACATTACCTCCTCCTAGAGCCATTAGTCATCAAATTGACTTTATACTAGGAGCTTCTTTGCCAAACAAAGCAACATACAAGATGACTCCTGAGCAGAACAAAGAGGTAGCTAGACAAATTCAAGAGTTATTGGATCAAGGATTAATAAGAAAGAGTATAAGTCCTTGTGCAGTACCCACTGTGTTAGCACCTAAGAAAGGGGGCACATGGAGACTATGCACAGACTCCAAAGCTATCAACAAGATCACAATAAGATACAGATTCCCTATTCCCATGATAGAAGATTTGATGGATTGTTTAGGGGGTGCGAGGTATTTCTCCAAAATAGACTTAAAAAGTGGTTACCATCAGATAAGAATAAAAGAGGGTGATGAGTGGAAAATTGCTTTCAAAACAAATGAGGGTTTTTATGAATGGTTGGTTATGCCTTTTGGACTCTCTAATGCTCCCAGTACCTTTATGAGGTTAATGAATGAAGTATTGTAGGATTTTCTTAGTAAGTTTGTGGTAGTCTACTTAGATGATATACTCATTTTTAGTAAGACTAAAGAGGAGCATTTGAAACACTTAGCTATTGTTTTGCAAAGATTATCTGATGAGAAGTTAACCATAAATCTTGAAAAATGTGATTTTATACAGCAAGAGCTAGTCTATCTTGGTTTTGTTGTGTCCAGTGGAGATCTTAAGATGGATCAATCTAAAGTTGCAGCCATAACCAGTTGGCCAACCCCACAGTCAGCCAATGAAGTTAGGAGTTTTCATGGTCTTGCCCAGTTTTATAGGAAGTTTATCAGAGGTTTTAGCGAAATTTGTGCACCCATGTTAGATACAATAAAAGGTGGTCATAAAGTCAAGTTTCAATGGACTGAAGCAGCCAATAAGGGGTTTGAGTTACTCAAAACTAGAGTTGCTACACAGCCAGTGTTAATCCTTCCTAGTTTTGATAAACTTTTTACAATAGAATGTGATGCCAGTCATCTTGTAGTAGGTGCAGTCTTGAGTCAAGATAATAAACTACTTGCTTTCTTTAGTGAAAAACTGAATGATGCAAAGAAAAAGTATTCATCTTATGATTTAGAGTTATATGCATTGGTGTAGGCACTCAGGAAGTGGAGGCATTATTTGCTTCCTAAGTAATTTGTTGTGTATACAGACAACCAAGCAGTCGGTTTCTTGAATTCTTAGGATAAACTCAACCATAGACATGTGAAATGGGTAGAGTACCTACAAGCATATACATTTACTCTTAAGCACAAGAAAGGCCAATGTAACAAAGTAGCTGATGCTTTAAGTAGGAGATTGTTAACTATTCAGAAGATCCAAGTAAAGAGTATTGGGATTGATTGCTTTCAAGATTTATATCGTAATGATGATGATTTTGCTGCTGCTTATAAAGTTTGTCTTGCTTTTGAGAATCATTTTCATAGTGAGTATGCTGACTATACATTGCAGAATGGTTTGTTGTTCGGGCAGGACAACTATGTGTTCCTAAAGGTTCCATGAGAGAAAATCTCATTCAAGAGAAACATAATGGGTGTTTGAGTGGCCATTTCGGTCTCAATAAGACCTTAGAGTTGGTTCAACACTTTTATTACTGGCCTAAGATGCAGAGAGATGTCCGAAGGTATGTTGAATAGTGCATGATATGTCAGAAGGAAAAAGGTCATAGCACTAATGCTGGTTTATATCAGCCACTTCCCATTTCTTCTAGGCCATGGGAGTGCATCAGTATGGATTTTGTTGTAGTTTTACCAAGGACAAAAATAGGGCATGACAGTATCTTTGTGGTTGTGGACAGATTTAGTAAAATGGCTCACTTTATACCTTGCAAAACTACTAATGATGCTAGTCATATTGCTTTTCTTTTCTTTAAAGAAGTTGTTAGAATACATGGTTTGCCATCTAGCATTGTATCAGATAGAGATGTTAAGTTTTTGGGTCATTTTTGGAAGACTTTGTGGAAGAAATTGGGTACTAACTTATCTTTTGGCTCAGCTTACCATCCACAGACAGATGGCCAAACAGAGGTGGTGAATAGAACATTGGGTAATCTACTTAGATGTCTCACCAAGGAGTATGGACAAAGCTGAGATCAGCTCATCCCACAAGCAGAGTTTGCCTACAATGACAGTGTAAACAGATCCACTGGTAAGAGTCCATTTCAGGTTGTTTATGGTATGCATCCAAGAGGTGTTTTTGAGTTACATGATGTGACTAACTTGCAACATGTTAGTGGGACAACAAAAGATATGGCACAATCTCTCAAAGAGATACATGAATAGGTTAAGCAGTCTTTGCAAGACACCACAACAAGAGTCAAGGCAAGGGTGGATGCTTCAAAGAGGGATGTCCAATTCACAGTTGGAGATTTTGTGATGGTACATCTCAACAAGTCTATATTGCAAAAGGGAGTTCCTACCAAGTTACAAATGAGAAGAATTGGACCTTGCAGGATTTTGGCTAAGTATGGTCCAAATGCTTATAAAATCGATTTACTTGCTGATGTTTCTTTGTCTCCTATCTTTAATGTTGTAGATTTGGTACCTTTCAAGGGGCAGCTTCTAGAAGAGACTTAGAGAACTTCAAACATTTCAACTTCCCTTTCTGATCTATCTATCCCCTCTTCTTCTTCTCCCATTCCTGAATAGGTACTTGATTCCAGGATCATCAAAAAGACTAGAAGACATAACTACCTTGAGCATTTGATCAAGTGGAAATATCAACCAGCTTCTGAAGCCACTTGGATACTTGAAAGTGACTTCACCAAGGTTGGTATTCCTCTCTCTATTCTACCAAAAGGAGTCACATGACTTCTTTGTCACCGAGGGAGTATGGTGCAGGAGCACCTAGCTTCATTCTCAGCTTCATTTTCATCTCAGGTTTGATTTTTGTTGTTTTAAGTTGGAAGGTTGTTTAGGATGTTTTTGAAGTTTTTCTAGGTTGTTTTGATGAGTTTTGAACTCATTATGGGGTTTTGGTTTCTTGTTTTCATCTTTTTGCTCAAAGTTGCCAGCTTGGTGTTGCCTGGCAAAATGAGTTTTTTTGTGGTTTTTGTTTTGAAAAGGTTTTAGAAATGTTTTATAATTGGGTTTAAGGTATGAGAAGTATTTTTAGGTGATGCTTAGTTTTGGAGGTCAATCTTGCATTTTGTAGGCACCAAAAGTTGTCATTTAGGCATCAAAATGTCAAAATTAAGTGCCCTTGGATATGTACCTATCCATATAGGAGGTTAACCAACTTGGAGAGGTATTTAATCTCCTATTTTAACTATTTTAAGGGTTGAACATTTGAAGTGAAGAAGCATTTTGCAAATTTACACTAGTTTTGTTTGGTTTTTCTCTAGTTTTTGGCTCCATGTGAATAGCAGTCCATACACCAGCTATACTTGGCCATACTGTTCTTGCATTTTTTGATTCTAATATGTTTTCTTAAACTTTTCCCTTTGGTGGCATTTGATTTTATCAAGGTTTGAGCTTGTGGCAAAATTAGTTTGATTTGACAGTTTCACTGCTTGGTCTAGGAATTGGTAAGGATGCTTGACCAACTTGGCTTCTTGGAGTCCTAAAATGCTCATGGCTTCCCAAGAACCAGTTGGTCAACTTTTAGACTATGTAAATACATGTTTTGTTTTCAAGAATGCAGGTGTAAGGAGTTTTTGTGGCCATTAAGCCCTAGGTAAGTGTGTAATTTGGCTAGGGTCTTGAAGGAATTTAATGCTTTGCTCTACTATAGCAAGTGCATTTAAAAGTTGAACAGATTTACCTTGATGAATAAGTTTGTATGCCAAGGCAAAGAGGCTTTCTAAGCCATGAGGAGAATGTTTCATATTTAGTTTTGGAAAATATTGTAAAAAATAGTGAGTCACAATTTTAGAGTCAATTTTCTTGCATTAGCCTACTCTCCATCATGCATTGGAGCTTGTAAGGTTGTTGTACCTCCTTCTAATTGCTTGCAACAAGCACAAGGAGTGTTCTTCATGTCATCTATGAGTTTGAAGTTGCCAAGATCAATCAATGATCTTTGAGGCAAGATTTTGGAATGCCTAATTGCTGTCACAGTCAATTAGGACTGAGTTTTACTTTTTTTCTTGAAGTTATACATGTATTCTTCTCCTCCCAAATGACAGGTATGAAGGAAAATAAGTCAGAAAAGATTGAGCCTTGTTAAGGAGCACTAAATATACTTTTTGTGAGGAGTTCTAATAGTGAAAGTGCAGGTCACAGTGAACTACAAAAATAGTGAAAGACAAAGGGCAGCAACAGTCAGCTTAACAGTGAATTAATTCCATTTTATAATTGGCTAATGCTTGTATGTAGGGCTAAAAAGATTCTCTTTATTTCTAAATGACAGGCATGCTTACATGTTGAATTTAATTGGTTTTGGTTGCAAATGATGTGTTTGAAAGAGGCAAAATTGGAAAAGTTGTAAAATGTTGCATTTTCCTCACAAGCAACTTTTTGTAAAAACTTGTTCTTTAAACTTGGAAGTGTAAATATTCTTATTTGTGGCTTAATTAGTCAGTACTATGATGGCACTAAGGTCTCTTGTCCACATTGGAGGTTTATAGGTTGAATCTTGGTTTTTCACCATCAAAACCCTCCTTTTTCACCCATTTTTGGGACAGTCATGGAGAAGGCCTGAGAGACCCTAAAACTTTATGAATCTTCAAGGTCTCCCAAAAGGGTATCCACAAATGTAAATCTTTTGTTCTGGAAGTCCATCTTTTGAACAGGGTGAGCACAAAACCCCTAATGGAGGGCTAATTGCTTAGTAGCCCGTTTTAGGCCTAAAATCAAATTTGTGACAAATCGGGCATGCCAATGAAGGTAGCAAAGCATGAATTCCAACAAAAAAAGTTGAAACAAGTTATCCTAACATGAATCCAACCTATTTGGTGAATTTGGCCTCTTAAGTTGGTTTTTGAGCACTTGAAAGGATGTCAACAACTAGGGAGTTGGAGCTTTTGAATAGCCAAGAAGAGTTTGACATAGGGAGGTGGAGCAAGGTGAGTTGTTAGACTACCTTTGAACTATTTTCACTCTGACCTTGGTGTTTACACATTGAAAACAGTAAGGAACTTTTGACTACCAAACATACTAGCCGCTTAACAACCACCCAGCACTATCCTCCCTATCATAGTGGTATCAGAGCACGGCTACACTTGGGAAGAAGTAGCAATTTGGCAACCATGGTGACAAATGCAGAGCTAGCAAAGAAAGTGGAAGACCAAGAAGAAGAAAATAGGTTACTCAGAGTGAAGCTAGACCTCTTAGAACAGAAGTTGGGTGAAGTAGAAGTGAAGGTAGATGAAGCCAGCAATAAGATAGAGGGAACAAAAGGTAAGGGTAAGCTATTAGCTATAGAGGATGAGACTGCTGTAGTACTAGACTAGCAAACATACTAGCCGCTTAACAACCACCCAACACTATCCTCCCTATCATCTGTCAAAGAAAATCTATCAAGTTGCTCAATGTAAACTTCTTCTTCAAGATCTCCATTCAGAAATGCACATTTAACATCCATTTGATATACTTTATAGTTCTTGTGTCTTGCAAAAGCCAATAAAAGTCTGATTGCCTCAATTCTAGCTACTAGTGCAAAGGTTTCATTGTAATCAATTCCTTCTTTCTTAGAATATTCCTTACACACCAATCTTGTGTTGTTTCTGATTACCATACCATCTTCATTAAGTTTATTTTTGAAAACCCATTTTGTTCCAATTACATTTTTGTTTTTAGGCCAGGGAACTAGTGACCAAGTGTTACTCCTTTCAATTTATTCCAATTCATCTTCCATAGCTTTAATCCAATATTTATCTTCACATGCCTCATTAATTGATGTAGGTTCAATTTGAGAAATAAGACATACCTCCTCATTTGCCAATCTTCCTCTAGTCATAACTCCTTGAAATTTGTTTCCAATTATCTGATCTTCAGAATGATTTAATCTTACAAACTGGGGTGTTTTTACTTGTTGTTGTTCTTCAATGATTGTTGAATCTCTAGATGATGCCGGTGTAACTGGATCACATTATGTACTAGTGTGTTCATAGTAGGTTCATTTGTGATTATCTCTATTGCTAGTTCAGAGTCTGTGTACCTTGACTTTCCTCTAAATTGTTCATCAATTTTCACATTTGCACTCTCAACAATTTTCTGCAATCTCTTGTTAAAACATCTATGTGCCTTGCTCTTAGATGAATAACCAAGAAATATTTCTTCATCACTTCTAGGATCAATTTTGCCAATATACTCATCTCTTCTAATATAGCATTTACTTCCAAATATTCTAAAATATTTCAGAGTAAGACTATTACCAAACCATACTTCATGTGGGATCTTACTGGTTTCTCCTCTGATGTGAACTCTATTGAATGTATAAACATCTATATTGACCACTTCTCTCCAGTATATATGAGGTAGATTTGCTTCTGATATCATACTTTTGGCTGCATCCAAGATAGTTCTATTTTTCCTTTCCACAACTCCATTCTGTTGGGGTGTCCGGGGTGTTGACAACTGTCTTCTGATCCCATTCACTTCATAGAATGCATTAAATTCCTTAGATGTGAATTCACCTCCTTGATCTGATCTCAAACATCTTATTTTCTTGCCGGTTTCATTTTCTACCATCACCTTGAATAGTTTGAATTTCCCAAATGCTTCAGATTTTTCTCTGAGAAAAGTAACCCAACACATTCTAGAATAGTCATCAATGATTAGCATAAAGTATCTATCTCCTTGTATACTTCTAGTTCTTGCTGGACCACATAAATCGGTATGAATTAAATCAAGAACATTTTTAGACTTCTCTGGAATACTCTTGAAAGATGCTCTAACTTGCTTTCCAAATTGACATTCCTTACATACCGAATTGTGAGGTTTAACAATCTTAGGTAAATCTCTAACTGCCTTAGTAGTACTGATTTTCACAATGCAATCAAAATTTACATGACAAAGTTTTTTATGCCATAACCAAATTTCATCAATATGTGGAAACAAACATGCTTTCTCATTATTGTTCAAATGAAAGATATTACCTCTAGTTTGATTATCGGTTGCAATTTCCAAACCAGTTTTGTTTAAGATTTTGTATTTACCATTCTTGAATTGTAACTGAAATCCTTTCTCAACTAATTGACCAACACTCAAAAGATTATGCTTCAAACCTTCAACATAGTAAACATTATCAGTATTGTTCTTACCATCAAAAGATATAGTGCCTTTTCCTTTGATCAAACACGCTTTATCATCTCCTAATCTTACTAGACCTCCATTGTAATCTTGAAAGGTTAAGAATTTACTCTTATCACCAATCATATGATGTGAACATCTTTAATCAATAATCCATTCATCCTTATCTTCAACTTTAGCTACCAAGGCCTGCTCTACTAGTTGAACAATAGGTTCCTGTTGATCTTCTGTTATAGCAACAAAAGCCCATCCATTGTCTGTCGGATCCTCATCAGAATCATCAGTAACTCCTTCATCAACATAATAACAAGATTTGTCTCTATTCTTCTTAAACTTGTATTTCTGATAGTCAGGGTTAGGCTTGTATGTTCTCTTAGCTTCTTCTCCTAATCTTGCATGTCTATCAGGACATCTAGAAGCCATATTACTAATCTTATTACAATTAAAACATTTAAAGGGTTCTTTACCTTCATACTTACTTCCAATTGGACCTTTAGGCATTTTCCTTGCAAATAGTGCTCCAAGTTCTTCAAGTTCTTCATTTTCTCTCCCGCTTTCTTCAAGTTCTCTTGCATAGAAGGCTTTCCAATTAGATTTATCATGTGATGATGATGATGATGTAGTTGATGATGATGCCTTAAAAGATAGATTTGTCTTGATAGTAGTGACATGACCAAATTCCTCAAGCTCAAAACCTGAAAGTTTTCCAACCAAAGTGTCTCTAGATACTGATGCATTAGGCATTTTTCTTAATTCATTTATAGTAGTAAATTTCATTTTATATGCCAGTGGTAAATCTCTTAAAACTTTAGAAACAATCTCATCTTCACTTAAGGTTCCTCCACAATATTGTATACCCAAAACAATTTCATTTACTCTTTCCATAAAAGAAAAAATTCTTTCTTCTTCTTCTTCTTCCATTTTTAGATTTTCATACCTGACTCGAAAGCATTCAAGTTTAGCAATTTTGACTATGGAATCTCCTTCATTCAATGTTTCTAGTTTGTCCCAAATAGCTTTAGCAGTAGATCTATCTAACAATCCCATGGCTTGCTGATCTAACAATGTGCTCAAAAGTGCTTCTCTTGCTTTGCAATCATTTTCATCTTTAGCCAAGTTAGGTGGAATAGGTTGACCTTGAGTAGGAGCAGTATATCCATTCTTTGTAACATCCCATATGTCCTTTCCAATGTAATTCAAGTGTGTCTCCATCTTGATCCTCCATATGCCATAGCTAGTTCCATCAAGTTTCAGATTGTCCTTCCTGAAATAGTTAGAAGATATTGGATCTCCTCAAGCTGTTAAACTTCTGCAAAAAGAGGACTAGGCTCTGATACCAATTGTTAGGTCTCAGAGACAATTGAGAGGGGGTGGGGGGGTGTGAATCAGTTGTCTAATAAATTCAACCAAAATTAACCTAATGAAAACTTAATGTTTAATACCGGTAAACCAAACTTTATGCCCATAGACAGTCTTAACAATTAATTACAATACCGGTAAATATTAATGCATGAAATAGAAAGACAATAACATCTACAAAACATAACACAAATGTTTGTACGTGGAAGACCTATAAGGGGAAAAACCATGGTGGGAAGCCTTACCCACAATCAAATGATAGTACTGCAGATAGTATGTGTGTGCAATATGGATTCTGCACATGTAGAAAGGCCAACTACCTAGAGCTCACTGCTCAATCACAAAATGAGAGTCACACTGATTACAATTGGATAATTAAATTCTATGATAATGTACTGCACAAAATAGTATCTTCATATGCTCAATTCAGTACTATTTTAGTTTGATTGCCTTCACAAAATCCTTCCTTCAACATTCAAATGATGTCTGCGTGTATAACTCTGCTTATTTTTGCATATACCTTATTGCAATCCTTTTCGCATTTACTCTGCTATGATCTTACAAATGAGATCTTACATTTATACCATAACCTAAGACCAATGAATAGGTTGGCTCACTAAAAGATATTACAATAAAATAAATTACAAGTAAATAAATACCTGATGCATGATGTCGGCTCAATGTATTTACAATAATAATAAATCATCTCCATAACATGCCATGCTGATTTGGAATATTTTTGTTTATCGGTGCTTATCCTAGACCTATTTGCCGGTAACAACAAATATGCAAACCTGAATAAATAGTTAACCAAATTGCCAAAACCAAGTGATTGAATAATGTCTTCGACATAACCAAGTAGTCTCCAAGTCATTCCAAGTGTCGGTGAACTATATAATTTGCCAGTGAACCAAATACCAGTGACTTGCATAAGTCTCTAACTTGCCAGTGAACATAACCAAAATCTCCAAGTGATGACAAGTGTTGGCATCAATGACAAAACCATATCAACATATCCAAAATGCCAACACTTTCTTTGTTGCTAAACTTTTTCAATGACCTCTTTGAAGGTAGACGAACAAGCTTTTCTTAGCTCATATCCAATATCCTTGTTAACATTTTGAGTGAACATTTTTACCATTTATTTTTGTGGGATAACACAAGAGTATCGACTAGCAATACCTCTCCATCGTTGTAAAAATCAAGCAAAAGATTCCCCATTTTTCTTCTTAGTATTGCACAAGGTAGTTACTGACACATTTGTTTCAATGTTATATGACAAGTGTTGTATGAAAGCCTCCACTAGATCACTCCATGACTTATTGCAAGTGGAAGTTGGGAGAGCCATTCCATAGCTTTTCCACCTAAGCTTTGTGGGAACAATCTCATCAAGTATGTTTCTTCTCCTTCTACCTCAATCCAAGTTGTGAAAAATTCTCTTATGTGTGCGTTAGGATCCCCTTTGCCTTTATACTTGTAAAATTTTGGTGTCATTAAATGTGGAGGAAATGGAGGTATTGGAATACTTCTATCAAATGGGTAATGACAGATGTCTTTCTTCATGTACCGTTGCTTTGGTGTATTCATGTCTTCCATTTGCTTTTGCAAATCCTTGATTTGTTGTTGCAAGTTGTTTTTTGGGTGGTGTCTTTTCTCTTTGAGCTAGTCCCATGCCTAAGCCACTGGGTAGAGGAGGGATATAATGCATGTATGGATGATATTGATCATAGACGTGTTCATATGGATGAGGAACATAGTTATAGCTTAGATATGGATCACTTGGTATGGTATTGTAATGAGGAGCAATAGGTCTAGGTCGATACATGTCATGACCATGAGGATAGGAGGTATCATAAGAGTGATCTTAGATATTTCCCCCAAATATGACATGGAGTCTCCTCATGTCATGATTTTTAATGTTCACTTGGGGGTAGTTGTATGCATTGTTATGATCTTGGGTATCATCATGAGCATGTGTAGTGGTAGTTCTTCTCCATGGGAAAGGATGACTGAGGGGTTGTTCATGAGAGTTCCTAGTAAAATTGGCATGAGCATAGGTATTGGGAACTTCTAGTTTTTTAAATAAGGATGAAGGTGACTTCAACATGAAACTCTCTCTCTTATTACCACCATTATGTCCTCTAGGATTTTCATTTGTTTGATTTTCTTGATTTGGGTCCTCTTCTATAATTTGTGACACATCAAAATCATGAGGTACTTTCATTCCACTTTGCGCCATGACTTGAAAGAAGTATTGTCTATCTCTTCTCATGATTTCTTCAACCAATCTATTAAACCTATTAGGTCCCAGAGACAACTAAGAGTGGGGGGGGTGAATCAGTTGTCTAATAAATTCAAACCAAAAACTAATTAACCAACTTAATGCTTAATACCGGTAAACCAGTTAAGTATGCTGGTAGACAGTGTTAATAGTAAATTGCTATACTGGTAAGGATTAATGCATGAAATATAAACATAAAGTCATCCACAACACATAACACCAATATTTGTACGTGGAAACCCTATAAGGGGAAAAACCACAGTGGGAAACCTTACCCACAATCATATGATACTACTGCAGATAGTAAGTGTACATAATGGGGTCTACACATGCAGAAAGGCCAACAGCCTAGAGCTCACTGCTCATTCACAAAATGGAAGTCACACTGACTACAGTTGCATGGTTAAATCCAATAAGAATGTACTGCACAAAATAGCATCTTCATATGCTGGATATAGTACCAGTGTAATGCTGATATGCTTCTACAAAAACCTAACTTCACCTTAAAATGATGTCTTCGTGTATTCCTTTGCTTGATCTTGCATATACCTTCACACAATTCTTTTTTTCGCATTCCACACTTGATCTTACAAATAAGATCTTACATTTATACCATACCCTAAGACCAATTTTAGTAGGTCGGCTCTACAAGATATTACAATAAAACATTTTACTTACAATATAATATCCGATGCAATAACATATTGAACATGTCGGCTTAATGCATTTGCAACAATAATAAATCATCTCCATAGTGTGCCATGTTGATATGGAAAAGATAAACTTGCCAGTGTAACCCTAGATAACTTGGACCTATTTGCTGGTAAAAGCAAATATGCAAATATGAATATACCAATGATTAATTCTTCAAAACAAAGTGTCCACATGATGTCTTTGACATTACCAAGTGTCTTCCATATCATTCAAGGTACTGGTGAACATTATATCCTGCGAGTGAACCATGTACCCGTAACTGCTGCACAGTTTACTTGCTTGCCGGTGAGTGTTGCTAGATCTCCAAAGTGCTTGTTTTCAGTAGGTGTTGACATCAATGACAAAACCATACCAAAATACCAACAATCTCCCCCTTTGGCATTGATGGCAACACAAGATGGAAAAAACATCAAAGTGCCAAAATAGAAATGCCAAATACCAAAAACAAATCAATCTCCCTTAAACAACAATTTCTCCCCCTGGGAGTAGCATGTGTTTATCCAAAGATTAATACCAATCACTCTTAAGAAGATAATGTGTTTTTCCATAGATATCTCTCCCCCTTTGACATCAAATGCCAAAGCTACAAAATTCAATTTCATACAAAATACCAACTACTCCCCTTGAGAAGTAGCTTCCTCAACAAAGACCAGAATAAAGATTTGTCTTTTTAATTCTACCGGTTGATGACAATCATCAATTGTCTAAGTCTCTACTGGTGGTGGTATGACTCCAAGCTAATCTCTGAGATATTCAAAGGTCTCCTTAGGCAAAAGTTTTGTAAAAATATCTGCAAGTTGTTCTTTAGTATTCACATAAACTAGTTTTATCTCATTTTCTTCAACTTTTTCCTTTAGAAAATTCAGTTTGATAGAAACATGTTTTGTTTTAGAATGTAATACCGGATTCTTAGATATATCAATTGCTGCAGTGTTATCACAGTAGATAGTAATAGGTTCCTTGCATTTTACCTTTATGTCTTTCAACATTTTCTTAAGCCATAGTACCTATGTATAGTTAGTTGTTGCTACAACATATTCTGATTCTGCTGTTGATAAAGATGTACAACTTTGTTTCTTACTCAACCAAGGAACTAATCTTTTTCCAAGAAAGAATGCTCCTGAAGTGGTTCTTTTTCTATAATCCACATCTCCTACCCAATTTGCATCTGTGTATGCACATAGGTCAAAATTTTCATCTCTAGGATACCATAATCCAAGATTTGTTGTGCCTTGTAAGTATCGAAAAATCCTTTTTACTGCTGATTCATTATTTTCCCTAGGATTACTTTGAAATCTAGAAACAATACATACTGCATTCATAATTTCTTTAGTAATTCTTTCAAGTACTTGGATTGACTCAAAACTATAACTTTATTAGTCTGTGAAATCTGCAAACCTAAAAAGAATTTTATTTCTCCAATCATACACATTTCAAATTCTTGTTGCATTTTAAGAGAAAATTCCTTACATCATCCATCTTCTCCTCCAAAGATTATATCATCAACAAATACTTCAATAATCAAGATGTCATCATTAGTTATTTTGTAATATAAATTGCTATCTGCATTTCCTTTAGTAAAACCAATCTTCAAAAGATACTTATCCAACCTTGCATACCAAGCTCTTGGGGCTTGTTTCAATCCATACAGAGCTTTTCTTAACTTGCAAACCATATCATTGTTATCTATTAAAGAAAATCCATCAGGTTATTCAATATATAATTCCTCTTCAAGATCTCCATTCAAAAATGCACATTTAATATCCATTTGATAAGCTTTGTAGTCCTTGTGAGTTGCAAAAGCCAAGAATAATCTTACTGCCTCAATTCTGGCTACCGGTGCAAAGGTTTCATTGTAATCAACTCCTTCTTTTTGAGAATATCCCTTACACACTAGTCTTGCTTTATTTCTGACAATCTTACCTTCTTCATTAATTTTGTTTCTAAATACCCATTTGGTTCCAATTACATTTTTATCTTTAGGCCGAGGAACTAATGTCCAAGTATTATTTTTCTCAATTTTTCCTAATTCTTCTTCCATAGCTTTAATCCAAAATTTATCTTCACATGCCTCATTGATAGATGATGGTTCAATTTGAGAAATAAGACATACCTCTTCATTTGCTAATCTTCCTCTTGTCATAACTCCTTTAAATTTGTTTCCAATTATTTGATCTTCAGAATGATTCAATCTTACATACCGGGGTGTCTTAGTTTTCTGTTGTTCTTCAATTACTGTGGAATCCTCTAATGATACCGAGGTAATTGGATCTTCATTCTGTACCAGTGGATTCAGTGTAGGTTCATTTGTCACAATTTCTATTGCCAGTTCAGAGTCTATGTACCTTGAAGTTCCTTTGAATTGTTCATCAATCTTTACATTTGTACTCTCAACAATTTTCTGCAATCTCTTATTAAAACACTTATATGCGTTGCTCTTAGATGAATAACCAAGAAATATTCCTTCATCACTTCTAGGATCAAATTTGCCAATATACTTATCTCTTCTAATATAACATTTACTTCTAAAAATTCTGAAATACTTAAGAGTAGGAGTACTACCAAACCATAGTTCATGAGGGGTTTTACCAGTTTCACCTTTGATGTGAACTTTGTTGAATGTATAGACAATAGTGCTGACTGCTTCTCTCCAATACACATGTGGTAGATTTTCTTCTGATAATATACTTCTTGCTACATCCAAGATAGTTTTGTTTTTCCTTTCAACAACTCCATTCTGTTGTGGTGTCTGAGGTGCTGATAACTATCTTTTGATTCCATTTACTTCACAGAATGTATTAAAGTCCTTAGATGTGAATTCTCCTCCTTGATCTGATCTTAAACATTTGATTTTCTTACTGGTTTCATTTTCAACCATTGCTTTGAACAGTTTGAACTTTCCAAGTGCTTCTGATTTTTCTCTGAGAAAAGTAACCCAACACATTCTAGAATAATCATCAATAAGTAGCATAAAATATCTATCACCTTGTAAAATTCTAGTTCTAGCTGGACCACATAAATTAGTGTGAATCAAATCTAGAGCATTATTGGATTTTTCTGGAATACTTTTGAAACTAGCTCTAACTTGTTTTCCAAATTAACATTCCTTACAAATTGTATTATGAGGTTTCACAATTTTAGGTAGATCTCTCACTGCCTTAGAAGTACTGCTTTTTACCATGCAATCAAAGTTTACATGACATAGTCTCTTATGCCATAACCAACTTTCATCTATATGTGCAATCAAGCATGCCTTTTCATTTTTATTCAAATGAAAGATATTACCTCTAGTTTGATTACCGGTTGCAATTTCCAAACCAGTTCTATTCATGATTTTGCATTTTCCATTTTTAAATTGTAACTAAAATCCCTTCTCAACTAATTGACCGACACTTAAAAGATTATTCTTTAATCCTTCAACATAGTAGACATTATCAGTGTTATGCTTACCATCAAGAGATATTGAACCCTTGCCTTTGATTGAACAAGCTTTGTCATATCCAAATCTTACTAAACCTCCATTGTATTCTTGAAAGTTCAAGAATTTACCTTTGTCTCCAGTCATATGATGTGAGCATCCTGAGTCAATGATCCATTCATCCTTTACCTCAACTTTGGCTGCTAGGGCTTGTTCTACTGGTTGAGCAGTAGGTGTCGGTTGATCTTCTGTTATAGTAACAAAAACCCATCCATTGTCTATTGGATCCTCATCAGAATCATCAGTCACAGCTTCATCAGCAATGTAACAAGATTTGTCTTTGTTCTTCTTAAATCTGTATCTCTGATATTCAGGATTAGGCTTGTATGTTCTTCTAGCTTCTTCTCTTAGTCTAGCATGTCTATCAGGGCATCTTGAATCCATATGACCAATCTTATTGCAGTTAAAAAATTTAAAGGGTGCTTTACCTTCATACTTACTTCCAATTGGACCTTTTGGCATTTTTCTTGCAAATAGTGCTTCAAGTTCTTCAAGCTCTTCATTCTCCTTCCTAGTTTCTTCAAGTTCTTTTGCATAAAAGGCTTTCCAGTCTGATTTGTCGAATGATGGAGTAGATGATATTGATGCTTTAAAGGCCAAATCAATTTTTATAGTAGCAACAGGACCAAATTCCTCAATTTCAAAGGCTGAAAGTTTTCCAATCTGTTATCACTGATTAAAATTGGATTTTTCTTTTTCCATGATTGGCTATGGTATGTTGATTTTCTGAATAGGGGTAATTCCAAATGCTTCAGCTTTGTTCTACACTTCAAGGGTTTAAGGGTTTTTGTTTTTAGGTCTTATCGTATTTGTTTTAAACCCTCTGGTTTCTAATCTTCCGTTACTTTATTCACTTAAGTAATGGGTCATGGGGTCATAGGAAGTGTCCCCCCTTGTTGTTTGCCTAGGTGGTTATGTTAATTAAATCAAAAATTTTGTGCCTTATATGTCTTTCTCCTAAATTTATCGGGCCCAGTAACTAGTGTGCATCTCACGAATGATCCAATGGCCCATGCTATTTCGCAAGGGTAATATGCTCACTCTTTATGCCCGTGAAATAGCGAGAGTGAACGAGAGCCATCCACGTGTCATGATGGAGAAAGTAAAGGGTGTAGCTGTCAAGAGTGGTTAGAGCCCCGTGGCTTTCTTTTGGCGTATTAGAAGGTGGCACGTGGCACAAGTCACCATAGTCAGTGGGTTAGGATTAAAGGTTCAAAGCGGGCCCCAGAGGTGAGTCAAGTCAGAGGTGGAGATGACCTGGTAGGTGTAGCTGTTAACAATTTATTGAAGCCCCATGGTTTCCTTCTGGCAAATGACAGAGTGACAAATCAGCTCCGACAGTGACTGGATGCCAGGTGTTCATGACGTGTCAGTGGGCCCACCCCTTCTGAAAGCCTTTTCAGAGGATTAAATGCCGATCAACTTGAAAGATGATCCGACGGCCCGCACTATTTCACAAGGGTAATATGCTCACTCTTTATGCCCACGAAATAGCGAGAATGAATGAGAACCGTCCATGTGTCATGATGATGACCTGGAGGATAGAGCTGTTGAGACGGAAGTGGGGCCCCGTGGTTTTCTTTTGGTAAATGATAGAGTGACAAGTCAGCTCCGACAGTGACTGGGTGCCAGGTGTTCATGATGAGTCAGTGGGCCCACCCCTCCTGAGAGCCTTTTCAGAGGATTAAATGCCGATCAACTTGAAAGATGATCCGATGGCCCACGCTATTTTGCAAGGGTAAAATGCTCACTCTTTTTGCCCGCGAAATAGCGAGAATGAACGAGAACCGTCCACATGTCATGATGACCCGCGGTCTAAGAAGAAAGTGTGGGCCTGCCAAGGTGGAACCGTCAGTATAAAAGAAAGACACGTGGCCAGTATCAAGTGGAATGCGAAGGGGATTTCAAGGCCAATGATTGGACGCCATGTGGTATTATGTAGCCAATAGAAAAGTGAGACCCAGGGAAAAGCCAAAGCCATCAGTTAATCTAACGCTCAATTCAGTTTCTTTTGATCGAACGGTTGGTGCTATTTCGCATGACTAAGCCGCCCGATGGTTATGCTTCGCGAAGTTGCGAAATAGCAAAATGGAACACTGGCAGGAATGTTGTGACCCGTTGGAGCGAAAAATACGAATTCTTGTATGAATTCAATTTCGAAGGGACGGTCAAAGCATGCGGAATCAATGTTATAGTTAAGGCCCTGAGTACAAATATTTGATTTCCTAACAACCAAGTGAAGATATCTTTTAAAAGATTTTGCAGAAGAGTAGACGCAGAGTTATTTTCATCAGATACAGAGCAAGTCGGTTCAGTTGCAGAGCAATTTCCTTCAAGCAAAGAACAAGTTCTCTCATACCTTGTAGCAATTCTTGTGTAGTGTTCTAAATAAGATAATTCATTCGTTGCAGGATTGTTTAAGAGTGATATTCATTTTCTTGCATTTTCAAAATGGCTCGTACAAGGGAATTCTCCGACAAGGTTAACTATTTAGAAAGAAGTGTGTGTGATGATTTTTTAGAACAGTTGATGTTGTCAACCAACTAGGCATCCAAGGCTAAAGAATTAGTGCCCAGGGCTCCCCGTTAGAAGATAGGAGAAGGATTATATGATAAAGGTAATTGGTTGAGAGACCCACAGGTTGGACTGTCCGGGTTGGGGTTGTTTAAAGTTGGATTCAGAATGAGAAATTCTCCTGCCCCTCAAAACAGTATCTGAGAATTAGATGTTGGGAGATTAGTAGTCCTAGGGGTATTCATGGATACAGACCTGCTAACCCAAATGGCATTAAATTATGATTCAGTCACAAGATGCATTCGGGATGTAAATGGGAAAACCCTTGTTGAAATTAATGCTGAAGAGATTAGGACAACATTTGGGCTTAATGAGTTCACAAACTTCCTAGAACCTATAAATTCTACATCATTAGCCCAAATTTACGGTGCACAGAGGAGTCATCTCAGGAATGGGCCTCTCAAGGAATTGTTTGTAAAAGTAGGAGGGTTAGCAGTTGTGGGACCTAACACACAAGAGCCCTTTTCATTAAGTATGTTTACTTTGAGGGCTAATGGAATGTATTGGGCACTTTGTCAAGTTCTAGGAGAAGATGCTGAAGCTAATATGCCGAATCATTACTTGCTAATGATTGCCCAGATTTTGAATCCTTCTCTTGCTTTCACATTTGATTATGCCTCTTTCATTACCGATGCTATCCATGGAGGGTTGATAGGAATAAAGAATGGAAAGATGGATAGACCTTTTGGATGGTACTCACTCCTAATGCACATTTTTCTCTTCAAAGGTGGTGATTACTTTTCCAGTGGGCTAGACCTGGTTAAGGAGAAGGAAGGAGAAAAGATGCTAGTACAATTATGGAGTACTGTGTTGTCATGGGACAGAGAGGATGCTAGTTTTCTGAAGTTTGATAAATATTTTGCATCCAAAATAAGGACTCTCCTCTGCTCTGATAACCCAAGAATCCCCAAGGTTCTTCTGGAATTCATAAGACTGAAGGAATTCGCAGAGAATATAAAAATTGTTCATAACTGGGGTGACATTTATTTATACCCAGTCTCCACAGTTTTCAGAGTTTTTGGTTTCAGAGGCACTCCATTTTTTTTACCTTACCAGGTCCCTCTCAAAGTGGGAATAGTGGAGATCCTTAGGCAAATTGGTGGCCTACAAGAAGCAGAGTTGACAGGCAGAGGTAAAGGGACTATTTTCCCTACAGCTACTATAGCCCACCAATTTGTAATAACAAAGGGAGGCTGGAACTGCTTTGAAGATTTCCTCAAGCCTTATCATTTGTCCACTGCAGTGTCCAGGTGTGCTAATCCAGAGGACTTCTTCAATGGTGTGTTTAGGAAGAAGGTGGCATGCAGAGGTAGGCCTCATCAATTCCAGTTTCCTGAAGACCTCATCAAGAATGAGTTTGATTTAGATGAGCAGGAGCTAAGGAAAGAAAAATGGGTGGCTTATAAGAAAGGCTTGGATTTTGTGCATCAGTTTGATGCTAGCTATGACCCATTGTCTAGCTTCTTCCCACTGGAAGAAAAAATAAAGTTTTTGATTATTTGCTTTGAGGATGTGATGCAAACACTAAAGGAAAAGAGGGAAGCTATGATCAAGAGAAACCTTGAAAAGGCCAAAATGATCCTAAGCAGGTCAGCTTCCAGCAAAGCAATTCCTCCTGGTGATTACACCTTGCATAAGAAATCAGGTTACAGTGTGCTGGTGCCTACAACAGGGGAGCCCTCTACATCCAAAGGAAAGAGGAAGATACAAGATGTCATTGACATCCAAGATAGCCCAAAGAAGCAAAGGGTAGGGAAGGAAGTGCAATCAAATACACCTTTGTATTCCCCATCCCAATCCCCTATCCATATAGGAGATGAACAAGCAGCAGCTGAACACCTCTTGCAGTTGGGTAGTTTAGGGGAAATTGCATACACCTATGATGAAGTGGAGGAAGGCATGCTAGAAGAACCCATTGATGCTGAGATGGATATCACCTCCACTAAACTTAAAGACCAGGAGTGGGATCCTGAGATAAAAAATGCAAGTAGTGCCTTTCTAGCTAATGACAACTTTGTCACATTGGAAGCATTTATGCAATTCATTTGGAAACAACATATAGATAGATATAATGCTAGGTGTGAGACAAGAAAAGCTGAGCAGCCCAATAAAGATCCAGCCTTAGTGGAAGAAGAAATAAAACAAGAGATGATGGGAGAATTCAAGACCATCACCCCTGAGCAGGGAAGGGATATGGTAGCACAAGCTGGAGTGCTTATCTTGCTAGAGTGGGATATTGCAGATGCCCTAGTGTTAGATGTAGTAAGAAAAGAGACCAAAACCATGGAAGGGGTTACCTTCAATAAGGATAATGCTGCACTAGTCATGTGGTCTCTCAAGAGAAATGAGAGCAAGAAAGGAAAAGACACCCTAGGGTCAAGTTACCTTGGTGGAATGATGGTAAAGAGAGTACAGAGTACAGGGGTAGTAGAGGCTACTAGTATTGTGTTAGAAACCGCAAAATTCAGTGTTGCAGTGGCAGAGAAAGAAGCCAAAGAAAAGGAGGCCCTCCAAATTAAGCTGGAAATAGTTTTGAAGGCCTATAATAGTGCCAAGGAGGAGGTGAGAGGTAAAGATAGCATCATTGCTAAGTTGCAGACCCAGTTGATGGGACAATCCCAACAAGGTGAGTCTTCAACACTGATGATTTCCTCTTCTCCTGCAAGACCTCCACCTACTAGCCCTATCATTGAATTTCCACCATCTCCAGCACCCTCCAGCTCTCAAATGATTAAGATTACTCCTCAAGAACTAGAAAACCTGAAACAGGCTCAGGCCTTATATGCAGGGAAATATGAGGAGAAAGTAAGAGCCACAATCTCCAGTTTTGCAGATACAATAAATGCCTCATTACTTTACAACAATTTGGGAAAAATTATGGAAATATGGAATGAGCTAAGAAGAGATAAGGCCATTTTGACACCCATTTTTGACAGATGGAGGCCTAGGGAGCAAAATCTAGAGTTCATGTGTATATCCTGTGATGAAGCAAGAGCTAATCCCCTTGTCAAATCTACTTCTGATATCACTAAAGTCTTGATGCAATTGGCAGCAGAGGTGGATAATGTGGATAGAAAGGTTAATTTGTGCAAGAAGGAATACATTGATCAAGTTTTTGAGTTGCTCCCAGGAATTTTTGCTAATCCGAATCAGCTAAAAGATAAGCAAATATGGCTTAAGGAGATAGAAGCTAAATTGTCAGCAAGAGTTAAAGGAATCATTGATCTTGATGATACTTCTTTCCTTGTTGTGACAATACAAGAGATAGAGAAAATTAAATCAAATTATGGTTTTCTTAATTCAGAAGTCAACAAACTGAGAAATTCTTGGAAAAGGTTGACTAAGATTAAAGATGATGTGATTAATTTTTCATGGCCGACAGAAGAGATATATAGCAAGTGGGAAATTAAGTATGCCACCCATGATCTAGAACAGTTAGAGAGTGCCCCTGAAAAGATAGAAGAGGTTGCAACCGAACAGCCTGTTGATATAGATAGAAGAGAAGTCCGAAGCTTTATGCATCCATGTTGTTATAAATGGATACCAGGACTAGGGGAAAAGGGATCACAAAATTTTGTAAGAAAATGCTGCAGAAATTTATCTGAGCTTTTTTCTAAGTCTAATGGAGAATCAGAATTTATTGTAATATTTCTTGAACTGAATATCAATATACAGGCCATCGGTTTTGAGTAAAGCTTTGTGTTGTCTTCAAGTTTGTTCACAAATTTATTTACTGTTTTCATTCTGAATAATCTAGGGTTGTTCTGTTTGAATGGAATTGCAAAGCAATTTTAGTATAAGTGTTTGTTAGCTTTTCTCTTTAGGAGGGAAATTAAATACGCGGGATCACTTATACCAGTAAATTCTTTGGAAGGAATTTTGAATTTTTTGAGGACCATAGCTTAATTTGGGATGCTTGAATTCTTATGTGTGTCAGGCATATGTAAGGATTAATATAAACCAAGCCAATGAGAAACACAAAGATGTATTGTTTGAGGAATTTTATTTGAGTTTAGATGACTCTGTAACCTTGGATAAGGCACTGATATTAATTGAAGTTGTTTATTGCATGCTTTGTTGATCAAAATGCTGAAGTTAAGTATAATTTCCATCCTTTGTTTTTAGTTGTTTTCAAGGTGAATAAATCCACTGGTTTTCTAGACTGGTTTGCTATGGGTTTTGTTTGAAAGTGTGAATTTAATTCACGAAGGTATACCCACCTAGGTTTCGAGGAAGCCCAAAGTGTAGAAGGTCTATCCAAACCTTGTCATATGTTGTCTTGAGAATTTCTTTATCTCCGATGTCTCTTCTGCACCAAGCTTGAATCATATTATTCTAAGGATATTAAAGGGAATCAGATTTTGAAGACAACACAATCAATGTATCCCTAGTTACTGATGTATTAGGCATTGTTCTCAACTCATTTATAGCAATAACCTTCATTTTATATGCTGGTGGAAACCTCTTAAGATTTTTGAAATAATTTCATTCTCACTCAAAGTTCTTCCACAACATTTAATTCCCAAAACAATTTCATTTACTCTTTCCATAAAAGCAGAAATCCTTTCATCTTCTTTGATTTTCAGATGTTCATACCTGACTCGGAAGCTTTCAATTTTTGCAACTTTGACTGTGGAAGCTCCTTCATTCAGTGTTTCCAAATGATCCCAAATAGCTTTAGCAGTAGACCTATCTGATAATCCCATGATTTGTTGATCTAATAATGCGCTCAAAAGTGCTTCTCTTGCTTTGCAATCATTCTCTTCATCTTTAGCTAAGGTAGTTGGAGCAGTCTGACCAGCTACAATAGCAGTATAACCATTCTTTGTAACTTCCCAAATGTCTTTACCAATGCAATTCAGATGTGTCTCCATCCTAGTCTTCCATATCCCATAGTTGGTTCCATCAAGTTTAGGACTGTCCTTCCTGAAGTAATTAGTAGACATTGGATCTCCTCAAGTTGTTAAACTTCTGCAAAAGAGGACTAAGCTTTGATACCAATTGTTAGGTCCCGGAGACAACTAAGAGGGGGGGGGGTGAATTAGTTGTCTAATAAATTCAAACAAAAAACTAATTAACTGACTTAATGCTTAATACTGGTAAACCAGCTAAGTATGCCAGTAGACAATGTTAACAGTAAATTTCTATACTGGTAAGGATTAATGCATAAAATATAAACATAAAGTCATCCACAACACATAACACCAATATTTGTACATGGAAACCCTATAAGGGGAAAAACCACGGTGGGAAACCTTATCCACAATCAGATGATACTACTATAGATAGTAAGTGTACATAATGGGGTCTACACATGCAGAAAGGCCAACAGCCTAGAGCTCACTGCTCAATCACAAAAGGGGAGTCACACTGACTACAGTTGGATGGTTAAATCCAATAAGAATGTACTGCACAAAATACATCTTCATATGCTGGATTTGTATTGGTGTAATGCTGATATGCTTCTACAAAAACCTAAATTCACTTTCAAATGATGTCTTTGTGTATTCCTTTGCTTGATCTTGCATATACCTTCACACAATTCTTTTTTTCACATTCCACACTTGATCTTACAAATAAGATCTTACATTTATACCATACCCTAAGACCAATTTTAGTAGGTCAGCTCTACAAGATATTACAATAAAACATTTTACATACAATATAATATCCGATGCAATAACCAATTGAACATGTCAGCTTAATGCATTTGCAACAATAATAAATCATCTCCATAGCATGCCATGCTGATTTGGAAAAGATAAACCTATTGGTGTAACCCTAGATAACCTGGACCTATTTGCTGGTAAAAGCAAATATGCAAATATGAATATACCAATGATTAATTCTTCAAAACAAAGTGCCCACATGATATCTTTGACATTACCAAGTGTCTTCCATATCATTCAAGGTATCAGTCAACATTATATCCTGCCAGTGAACCATGTAATAGTAACTATTGCATAGTTTACTTGCTTGCCGGTGAGTGTTGCTGGATCTCCAAAGTGCTTGTTTTTAGTAGGTGTTGACATCAATGACAAAACCATACCAAAATACCAACAAAACCTTGGATCTATGATGTTCTCTTCAATGTCTGTGGAAGTGATGGGTACATTTTCATTATCATTGGTGTTCTCATTGTCATTGTCTAGTATATTACTATGATTGTCAAATGGAATGTAAAATTCGTCTCCATCAAATTCATAAGTACTCATGTTGATAGATCTTAGAGCTTCTTTGACTTCTCTTCTAGACCTTTGGGAATGGATTTTGACCATGAACTTGACCTTGAATGAGAAATGGAAGAAAATGTGAAGACTATGGAATAATAAGAAAGGATATGAGATGACAAGAATCTAGGGTTGTCTTGCAATTAATGTCCAAAAGTGTAGGTTCAAAGGTGTGGCTTCCTAAGAGATGATAGATCTCTTGATGAGGTAAGTTGACCTTGACTAAAGATGACCAAATGGGACCCTAAGATGATAGATCTGATGCGAGAACCACTTAGTGATATGTTGTAGTAAGTTTTCATGATATGGCGAGGACAACAAAACAACCTTTTAACTCTATTTTGGAAAATGTGTATGAGGTATTGCAAATGAAGGGAAATGATGGATGAATATGTGACCAATATTGGTTGAATGAAAATGATGAAGCCCTATAGGAAATAACTTAGAAGCTCTTTAAATCTCAAAACTTAAGCTCATTTTTCTCTTTTCAAGTTTTGCAAATTTTTTTTCTAAAATGGAGATGCAAAATTGTTCTGCACATACATGATTTCTCAACTCAGACGCAGTTTTAGGTGACATAGATGCAATTTCAATTGTTGAACTGATAATGTTTTGCTTTCCGACAAAAAACATGATTCTTCCCTGCACAGACATGATTTCCCAGCCCAAACATGGTTTAAACTAACGTAGATGCGGTTTCTGATAGATTTTCTAAGTTTGTCCAAATGTGAAGTTGAATATGGCCAAATATCAATGTTGAGTGTTTTTGTGGCAAGAAGACACAACAAACAATAAAGACACAATGTCTGAAAGTGTGTTTGTCTGATTTGAAATAAAAACATGCAAGCACAAATCCTAAGGTTGGCCAGGACAATAGTTGTTGGATCTCACTTTCTTTCTCAACTATGCTTATTCAAAGTGGATACTTAGATGCTTGACCCCACTAGCTCCACTCCACGATACTCACTTCTCTGGAGTAGCCAAGCACTAGTCCCCATTGAAACTCCCCATGACGAACTTTGTATCTCTACTAAGAACCATAAGAATGTGAGATGACATCAAAGGTCCGACCTCTTGTACCAACAACAAGAAGGTTTTTGGCTTCTAACAAATGGTGTTTTTAGTAAGGGCATCCGTTCGAGTGGCCATAATCAGTAGCACGTTACACTTTGTTAAGGAAGGTGTCCCAGTCTTGTAGAGGTTAGGCTCCACAAGGTTTTACATGTCACACAGACATTGAGGGAGTCATAACATCATTATGGCAACATGTAACAATCACTGCTTGCAACTTTCATCACAAACACTTTTATTTATAGTGGTTCGAAAGAGCTTGGCTTTAGCATGTTACCACTTGGGTTGTTCCCTCTCACTTGGCCTTATGGGCTACTTGGGAGGCATGCCCTCCTACCTAAATAGAAGATGATAACAATTTCTCTTACACCAAAGATCCAATGGAAGGCGAGGGGAGAGGATACTTTTTTTTGTCAACTCTAGGGTTATAAACATAAAATGTGCAAAGAGCACCAAACACTTCAAACAAATTCTTTAACCCCAAATGAAAAAAAGAGATGTGACCCTAATTAGACTAAAAATCCAAAAACACACACCTAGATTACCCCTACAACAAATGATTAGTAGTTTTGATAGATTACCCCCACCTGCAAGCACACTAATTAGGTAAATTTTAGAAATCCAAATCCAAATGTGAACCCCACCTTCAATAATACATTTTTTGACAAATCCAAAGATTTGATTTTCTACGAATTTTTTTGTGTGTCAAAATTAAAATCATAAAGAACAGACCACCTATAGAATTTCAACACATTTCTAGAAATGTAAGAAAATCCAAAAAAATTGCTAATTTGCTTCCAAAATTAATTTTTTAATGAAAAATCATAAAAAATTCAAAATTGATCCAAAAAATCTAAAGTTTGGATAGAGAACTCCTAATACCATTCGTAACCTGCAAACAAAAAAATTCCTACTAAAATTCAAAACCGTTTGTGAGATATGATCAAATCATTGCAAAACCCTAATTTTTAAAGATATGATTTTTCATGAATTATTTTGCATTAAAATTAAAATCACAAAAAATAGACCCCCTAAGAATTCTATGACCTTTCCATAAATGTAATAAAATCCAAAAAAAATCGCTAATTTTCTCCAAAAATTAATTTTTTTATGAAAAAGCATAAAAATTTCAAAATTGCTCAAAAAAATATAAATTTTGGACTGAGCACTCTTAATACTATTCCCAAGTTGCAAAAAAATATTTAAGCAAACATTCCAAGCCGTTTGTGAGATTTGATAAAATAATTGCAAAACCCTAATTTTTAAAGATAGATTTTTTCACGAATTGTTTTGCACCCAAATTAAAATCACAAAAAATAGAACCCCTATATAATTCTATGACCTTTTCACAAATATACGAAAAAATTAAAAAAATTGCTAATTTTCTCCCAGAATTAATTTTTTATGAAAAATCATAAAATATTCAAATATGCTCCAAAAAATCTGAATTTTGGGCTGAGCACTCATGATATAGTCCCCAACCTACCAAAAAAATTTGATGCAAAAATTTCAAGCCATTTGTGATATCTGATCAAATCCCTCCAATATCTTAATCTGGTGTCCAAAACCCTAGCTGCACAAGGTTATTCTCCAAATTGTTTTACAAAACGATAATATAGGGTTAGAAAAACCTACAAAAAACATAGATCTAACAAAAATCCATGTCCCACCGGGTGTGCCAAAATGTATATAGTGAAAAGTGATGATGGAAACCTATGTAAAACCATAAAGATTCAACCACAAACAATCTAGGTCCTATAATGAAACATTCATCAATACCAATAGAGATACCTAAGATCATTAAAATCAAAAAAATATAGCAATATTATCATTCACATGTCAAGTAGGGTTTCAATCTCCATTGATCTTGTTTTATATATTTGCTCTCAGATTTTATGTGTGCACAAGAGCTCAACAAATAACGAATTGTAGTTGTGATGTTGCTTGATCGCTTGAAGGCTTGATTGATGCAATAGCTAGATAGATGGATTGATTAGGCGCATTGATTAGGGTTCATAATGAATGAGAGTGTCCTCTTATATAGAGAACATTGTAAGAAATAGAGGGATAAGATTAAGAGGTATAAAGATAAATGGTCGGCTAGGATTAAAGGGTAGGTAGGGGAAATAATTAAATGATAAAGGGGGTAGGTAAGAGAAGAATTAAGAGATGAATGACATTTATCATTGAAGGAAAAAGATAATAAATTAAATAAATAAATAAATATTTATTTAATTAATAGAGGAAGTGGGATAAATTAAATAAATAAAATATTTATTTAATTTAAGAAAAATGACAATTTAAATAAATAAAAGTATTTATTTAAATGAGGAAAGGCTTAGAAGAGGATTAATGAATTAATTAAATAAATAAGAATTTATTTGATTAATAGAAGACTAAAGATAAAATAATTAAATAAATAAAAATATTTATTTAATTAGACAGGACAATTTTATGTGTCTATATTTTGCCCCTCTTTGAGACAATGTAGCTTGTCGCTTTGCCTCAAAGAAGATAAGATAAACTGATACAAAGTTACCCCATGATGGGAATGATATGCATGTTAGGGTTTCAAGTAGATCTGAAGCAAATATGAACTAACAATTATATGTAGATTTAAATAGAAAAGATAAAGAAATAAAATAGGACACAGATAACATAGAGATTTAACGTGGTTCACCCAAAATGGGTTACGTCCACCATACACAGCCGTCCAATCTTTCTTATTATCTAGCAAAAATAGTACATCAACATTACAATTCCTTAAGCATCCCAACCACTTATAACATGCATTTTTTAGGGCAACAAACAAAGTCGGCCTTTTTAGGGTTTAATTACAATGTCGGTTTTCATCAACAAAAAAGGTAAAAAAATTTACATGCTGAGTGTATAGTACTTTGTTGATTAGTCACCACATTTCAACAATCTCCCACTTGGAGACTGATCAGGCTCCACACCGAACAATCTCCCACTTGGAGACTGATACTACATGACACCACTGTACATGCAACATCCGTTGGATAAAACACTAGGACTGAACTGGTATAAATTCCACAATTATCAATCAAGAAGACCAACAAAAACTGATGAAGAAATCAACTTCTCTCATGGAATTGCCTTTGTGAACATATCGGTAGGATTCTCACTTGTGTGAATCTTCTCAAGCCATAACTGACCCTCCTCCAAAATAGTCTGGATGAAGTGGTACCTGAGCTGAATGTGCTTTGTCCTTGAATGAAAAGCAAAGTTCTTCACAAAATGAATGGCACTTTGGCTATCAGTATACAATGGGCTATCCTCTTGTGTCTAACCCAATTCCTCTAGAAAACATTGCAACCAAATCATCTCCTTGCTGGCTTCTATAGCAGCAACATACTCAACTTCAGTGGTTGAAAGTGCAACAACCTTTTGTAGCCTAGAAATCCAATTGACTGCAGTTCCTCCTATAGTAAAAACATACCTTGTAGTACTCCTCTGTGAATCAATATCACCGGCCAGATTAGAGTCAAAAAATCCACTTAGAGAAGCATTAGATCCTTTGAAACATTATGCCTTCGTAGTAGTTCCTTTCAAATACCGAAGAATCCATTTCACAACATTATAATGTTCCATACCTGGATTACTCATAAACTTACTCACAACTCCCACTGCATGTGCAATATCTAGCCTTGTGCATACCATTGCATACATCAGACTACCAACAGCTAATGAATACGGGATGTTAGACATTTTATTAACCTCTTCCTGTGCCTTTGTGCACATCTCCTTAGTCAATTTGAAATGACTAGCCAAAGGTGTACTAACTACTTTTGCATCCTGCATGTTAAATCTTTTTAACACCTTCTTTATATACTCACTTTGGGACAAATTCAAGGTTCTATTTTTCCTATCCCATGTAATCTTCATACTGAGAATTTGCTTAGCTGCACCCAAATCCTTCATAGCAAATGACCTGGCTAATTTCTGTTTAAAATCATTTAGATGTTGCATGTTAGACCCAACAACAAGCATGTCATCAACATAAAGCAATAGGATAATATAACTGCCATTAGCAAATCTCTTAAAATATACACAATGATCAGAATGACATCAATGATAACTGTGTTCAACCATGAAACTATCAAATTTTAAATACCATTGTTGGGGTGCTTGCTTTAGGCCATACAGACTTTTCTTCATCTTGCACACCAAGTTCTCCTTACCTTTGACCTCATATCCCTGTGGTTGCAACATGTAAATTTCCTCCTCCAAATCTCCATGGAGAAAAGTTGTTTTGACATCTAATTGTTCAAGATGTAAATCATCTACAGCCACAAGACTAAGTATAGTTCTAATTGAAGTCATTTTTACAACTGGAGAAAATATTTCATCATAATCTATACCCTTTTTCTGTGCAAAACCTTTTACCACAAGTCTGGCCTTATATCTTTTTTGACCTCCTTCCTCCTCCTTCAGCTGATAAACCCATTTGTTAGGCAAGGCTCTTTTTTCTGTAGGTAAAGGGACTAAGTCCCAAGTCTTATTTTTCATCAAGGAGTCCATCTCCTCTTTCATTCCTAGCTCCCACTGTTGTTTGGCATCTACCTGCATTGCTTCTTCATATTCTTTTGGTTCACTAGAATCCATTAATAAAATAGAATACAAAGAAGGAGAAAATATTTCAGGGGGTCTACTTGTCCTCGTAGAATGTCTAACACTTACAAGAGTTTGTGGGACAATCTGTTGTTGCTGAGCATCAGGTACCTGTGGCATTTCATTTTCAGGAATCCCATCCAACACCACATATTCTTGTTTGTCCTATTCATGCTTCTTTTCTTGCATCTGTTCTTTATACATAACCTTCTCATTGAATAT
The DNA here is from genome assembly GCF_030272615.1 of Cryptomeria japonica. Taxonomy (NCBI): domain Eukaryota; kingdom Viridiplantae; phylum Streptophyta; class Pinopsida; order Cupressales; family Cupressaceae; genus Cryptomeria; species Cryptomeria japonica. The sequence goes on along the minus strand of NC_081414.1, from coordinate 262,214,363 downwards.
AACATCTCTACTTCTAATTATTTTCTTATTTTCAAAATCCCATATCTAATGAAGGTACATTTCTGAGATTTAGCATCAAGCTTGGTTCTGTTTTCTTTATCAACATGGACAAAAGCTTCACAACCAAAAGTTTTTAGAAAAGAATAATTTACCTTTTTACCAGTCCATGCCTCCTCTGGAATACCACCATCCAAAGAGGTTGAAGGTCCTCTATTTATCAAATAGACAGTAGTATGTACAACATCTGCCCAAAAATGTAAGGGCAATCCAACATGCAATCTCATGCTCCTCGCGCGTTCCATGATTGTCCTATTCATTTTCTCTGACACACCATTTTCCTGTGGAGTTCCTAGAACTATCTTCTGCTTTCAAATCCCATTTAAGGAGCAGTAATCTTCAAATGCTTTGCTGCAATACTCACCTCCATTATCCGATCTGAGATACTTCAACTTTTTTCCTGTCTCATTCTCAACCAAAGCTTTCCATTTCTTAAAAGTTTCAAAAACATCTGATTTTTGTTTTAGAAAATATACCCATGTTTTTCTGGTTGAGTCATCAATAAAAATAACATAATAACAAGAGCCACCAAGAGATGATACCTGAGCCGGTCCCCATACATCTGAATGTACAAGCTCTAAATTCTCACTCTTCTTCTCTTTCCGAACCTTGAAAAATCTGACTCTTTTCTGTTTACCATAAACACAGTTTTCACAGAACTCTAAATCAATCTTCTTTAGTCCTGGCAATAGATTTTTGGTGTGAAAGGTTTTCATCCCTTTCTCACTCATGTGCCACATTATCGAATCTATTCTTGCAACATTTATTGTTGTTGTCCTTGCAATAACTTTATCTGTAGCAGTTAGGGTAGAGTAAGTGTTACATGTACATAGATATAATGTGCCTACCTTCGCACCTTTAGCTATTACTAATGATCCTTTAGCGACCTTCCACATATTGTCTGAGAGGGTAACTATGTAACCTTCACTACCTAGTTGCCCTGCAGAAATTAAATTTCTTCTTAAATTAGGAACATGTCTTACCTCCTACAGAAACCAATCATTTCCATTCTGCAACTTGATCTTTATCTTTCCTTTTCCAACAATTTGATAGGGCTCATCATCACCCAAATATACCTGTCCAAAATCACCTTGAACATAATCTAGAAAATATTTTCTATGGGGTGTAGCATGAAATGAAGCCCTAGAATCTATTACCCAAGAATCATTAACATTATCCAAACATAAGATTAAAGCATCTTGTAAAGTATTACTTGCAAAATTAGCTTCCTTACTATCATTTTCATTTTTGTCTCCTTCTTTATTTTTTTGAGACCAACAGTTTTTCTTTAGATGACCAGGCTTTCCACAGTACCAACAATCTTTCTTTCCTTTAGATTGAGAGCATCCTTTCTTTGACTTCCCTCATGACTTCTCATTCCCAGCGCCTTTTCCTCTTTCCTTTGATCTTCCTCTATTCTCCACATTCAAAACACTACCCGATGATGTTGGAGTCTTACTTGTGCTTTTCCTTCACATTCCTCGCTTAGGATAACACCAACAATATCATCAAATACCAAAGTATTTTTACCTGAGACAGAGTTACTTACAGCCATAACCAAGCTATTCTAGCTTTCTGGCAAAGAACATAAAATCAAGAGAGCCCTAACCTCTTCTGCAAAGGTAATTTTTACCAAAGACAATTGATTGGTAATTGTATTAAATTCAATTAAGTGCTCCACTATAGATCCTCCCTCACTCATTTTCAAATTAAACAAATGCTTCATAAGAAATACCTTATTTGAAGCTGAGGGTTTCTCATACAACTTAGCCAATGTTGCCATCAAATCTACAACCGTTTTTGCTTCTGTTATATTGAATGTTACAGACGGCGCAAGGCACAATCGAATGGATCCCAGTGCCTTTTATCTAAAATGTCCCACTCTTTATCTGACATTGTAGTCGCTTTCTTTGCCTTTCCTTCCAATGGCCGCCACAAATCCTTTTGATATAGGTAATCCTCCATCTACATTTTCCACAACTGATAATTCTGGCCATTAAACTTTTCGAACTTGAATTTGGAATCCTCCATTTCTCCCACTCAAATCTGAAAGTTCTGCCAATTTATAGAAAACCTCACTCTGATACCAATTGTTAGGGTTTCAAGCAGATCCGAAGTAAATATGAACTAACAATTATATGCAGATTTAAATACAAAAGATAAAGAAATAAAATAGGACACAGATAACACAAAGATTTAACGTGGTTCACCCAAAATGGGTTACGTCCACCATACACAGCCGTCCAATCTTTTTTATTATCTAGCAAAAATAGTACATCAACATTACAATGCCTTAAGCATCCCAGCCACTTATAACATGCATTTTTTAGGGCAACAAACAAAGTCGGCCTTTTAAGGGTTTAATTACAATGTCGGTTTTCATCAACAAAAAAGGGCAAAAAAATTTACATGCTGAGTGTACAGTACTTTGCTGATCAGTCACCACATTTCAACAATGCACCCTCAAGAGATTTGATGATTTTTTTTTTGGAAAAGATCATAGACAATCTTTCGATAAGAAAGAAAGGCTATTAAGGACTAACAAGATAGGGTGACAAGGTTGCATAGGAAAAAGACTGACTCAAGAGGAATCAACAAAATCGTGTCTGTCTTAAAAGACCAAAATTGATAGTTCTATGATGCACATACACTATCAATTGGATAAACTGCCAAGAGGATTCACTAAAATGAGTGCCCTAGGGAAGAGAAACTGAAAACAAGGCTAGAACTGACAATTATGTGATAAACATACATTGCCAATTGGATAAGCTGCTGAGAGGATTCACTCAAATAGGTGTTCGAAAAAAACACAATCTGGAAAGAAGGCTACAATTGAGAATTTTGTGATAAACATATGTTGCCAATTGGATAAGTTGTTGTCAGAATTCATTCAATAGGTGCCCTAAAATAGGTAGGTTTGCTAAGATGAGTATAGGATAAGCTGTCAAATTGATAAAATCCGGTGAGTTCTCTAGTAAGATAGGATATAGTGCAATGTGACAAACATATACACTAGGATGAAATGCCATGTGATAGACATAAGCACTAGGATAGAGCCTGATGAGCAACACCATGTGATGGACATAGGTACCACTAGGCTAGGATAGGATAAGATAAGAAATGCTTTATGATGAACATGTGTACCACTAGGATTGACACGATTGATTTGATTGGATGCAGGAGTACTTACCCTAGATTGAGTCTAGAGAAATTCCCTGTGAGATAGAGGTTACAAACAAATTTGACTACTGAGGACCACACTGCGATGAAGGCGATGGGATTGAGACATAGTATGTATATGCTTGAGATTTGGGAAAACACAAGACTGCTAAGTACTTTGGTGAAAAGATGGTCTCACAGGGTTTGCAGGAGGAGGCAAATGAGATGATCCAGGGGCTGGTCCTTCAAGATCTTAGATTCCTTCAAGGCTAGCTGGCTCCGAGGGAGGGTCTTCATCATAGCTCTCTTGGATCCATTTTGTATCAGTTTTTGTATGATGATATAGACACCATTGGGTGATTTTGTAGCCATATGAGATTTTGACATCATTGTATCCTGACACTTATTATTTTTTGATATATATATGAGATGATCCATCCTTGTGGAAGCTATATGCATGTGTTCCTATGTGATTTTCTATATGCTTTATAATGATTTTATGATGCTTATGATATGGATGCAAATATGTACATGATGAAATGCAATATACTTTTGTTCTTTTTCTGGGTTTATATGTACTAAATGTAGATGAATATATGGTTATGATTAGATGCATGATATATATATTTGTCTTTCTATGTTTTAGCGATAATTTTAAGACACCCTCCCCTCGGGAATAGTAGAAAAATATTGGTGATTTTTTTAGTACATGTAGAAATCAAATATAATGATTATTGGCAAATTTTTTGGTACTCGTGGAAATAAAATATAATTATTATTAGCAAATTGTTGTTGGTGTGAGAATTTGCCAAGATCTAGAGGCAATGGAAAACTCACATAAGAGAGAACAAAATGTGACAATAAAAAAATGTATTCCTATCAATGGTGCAAAATCTGATCAATTGGATCATCAAGATTGTTGTTACATACAATGAAGGATAAGCATACTTATAAAGACAAGGCTAAGAGACAAGAGAGCACACAATGATGACATGTGGCTCAATGAGATGCAAGGGTAGGTAGGGGTAGGTAGGAGAAATAGTAAAATATTCCACATGAGGTGGATCACCCACCAAAGGTGGAATTATCACTCCACAATAAGTGGATATGATAAGTAACAACAAGATCACACCATAAAAGGTGGAAATTCTCCTACATACACACTCCCATTGTAGCACATCTCCCTAAGTGTCTCATATGAAAACTACAATGTGGTGCATGTACCTAAGTAAACTTAAGTAAAGTGAAATTATATCCAAGATGAATAAATAATTACACCAACAACCCCCTTAAGTGCAACTTAGGGGAATGCACTTAATTTGACAATGCAACTAAGCAATGCAAGATGGGTCCCGACTACTAGGCCATGTTAGGTACCCATGTACAAATGCAAATTCAATCTCTCATAAACTGGGGAAAGAGAGAAAAACCCAATGGGAAAAAAATCCCCCGAAAAGAGAGATGATGAAAGCACAGAATGCTCTCAATGATGAATAAGAGAGAAGAAGAGACCATGAAGCCCCCCCTCAATTTTAAATCTTCTGCAAATATGGTACAATGATGTTGACCAAAATACCTTCCCATTAGGAAGAAAGAAAGAGAGCTAATGCTGCACCAATAATGTCAAAGTGTGACAAAACCCGGTACCAATGTCGATGGCGATGAATCACTCGCTACAACATGATAAAGATCAAGCATGGAGACAATCTGCTTTGAGCATCAACTAGATACTCATAAATGGCAGAAATACTAGTACAATCAAAGTCTCACAGGAGCCATGCACAAATGTGTACAATCTAAGTCTCAACTAGAGCCATGCACCAAGTCTCACAAGATATTTCTAATCTATGTGTACAAGAGGATTACATGAAATATGTCATCAAAGACACGATACAAAAATGTGTGGCACTTTATGATAGTGCGAGTACAACATTGCTCAAGCAAGAGCATACAACATGATATAGTGCAAATCTAGAAACATGAAGACGATGCCACCAAAGAAGCCCTATAGAATACTACAGATGAAGATGCCTCCGATTGAGATGTTGCCAAGAAAACAATAGGAGCAATAGCCCCTCCTCCTTGGCTGCTGGTTGGAAGTGTTGCACATAGGTATGAAGTGACAAGAAAAAATAGTGTTCCCATTTTTGCTTATAAAATGATATTTTTGTTTTCAAAAGATTTAAAAATTCTTAATAAAAACAATTATTTAAAAACCATATTAAAAAACTTTATTAAAGACAATAAAGAAAGAAACAATTGCATTTTTTATTTTTCATTTTTTGAAATATAAAAAAAACTTTATTTATTAAAGTAAAGAAAAAATAATAATTTTTTACATTTTTAACATTTATTAAAAAACATTAAAAAAAACTAACATTTAAAAGTTTTATTAAAAACTTAATAAACATTATTTAAAAATAATTTAAAATTTTTTATTAAAAAAAACATTTAAAAAAAAAAGAAACCCTTGCGAGGCCCCACATGGACAGCTGCGTCACCCGCAGGTACCCTGTGTAGCAGGGCCTATGGGTGGCCGCAAGTGTACTCTACGGTACCTGTAGAGCCTACAGGGAGTTGCAGGTGTACCTTGCAAATTGCAGGGCCTGCAGGCCCCGAAATAAATGCCCCCCCCCCCCCTCTGACAATTTTTTTTCTCAATTTTTAATTTAAAAAACAAAAAAAATTTTGCCCTGCCCCCAAATTTTAAAACATATTTTAATTTTTTTTTAATTTCTGAAAAAATATAATAACAAAACATAAAATAATTAAAAAACAATAAATTTCAGACTTGTACTTGCACGTCTGTACGAAAGGCCAAGATGGGGAATCTTTTTAATTTAGGTCGACGAAGGTCGATTTCAACGAATTGATAGTTGATCTTGGGGTTTTTAGGCATTCAGAGCATGATGGTAATGTCGAATTTGACCCAAAGTGCTCCAAAATTGCAGATTGCTGCCGGGACAAGTCACCACCCTCCACCTTCAAACGGCTCCAGATTTGGCCTTGGATGTCGGATTTGGATGAAACAAATGGTGATTCTGACTTTCTCAAACCTCCTCAATCCAATGGTGACCTCATATTTGACCCAACAAGCTCCAATAATAACCTACAATAGAAAGCTCCAAAATACAAAACCCCAAATAGCATGAAATTTCTCTCAATTGGCAAACCAATGGCACTCTAATGGCTCAAATACCATGTGAGAATTTGTCAAGATCTAGAGGCGATGGAAAACACAAATAAGAGAGAACAAAATATGACAAGAATAAACTATATTCCTATCAATGATACAAAATGTGATCAACTGGATCATCAAGATTGTTGTTACATACAATGTAGGATAATCCTGCTTATAAAGACAAGGCTAAGAGACAAGAGAGCACACAATGATGACATGTGACTCAATGTGATGCATGGGTAGGTAGGGGTAGGTAGGAGAAATAGTAAAATATTCCACATGAGGTGGATCACCCACCAAAGGTGGAATTATCACTCCACCATAAGTGGATATGATAAGTAACAACAAGATCACACCATAAAAGGTGGAAATTCTCCTACATACACACTCCCAATGTAGCACATCTCCCTAAGTGTCTCATATGCAAACTACAATGTGGTACATGTACCTAAATAAACTTAAGTAAAGTGTAATTATATCCAAGATGAATAAATAATTACACCAACAGTTGGCAATCGCCCAAAATTAGGGGAAAATTGTTGGCGAAGCATTGTTTCCCATGTGTTAGAGAAACATATTAGTGCTGGCAATTTTGCCTTGTAATGCAATAAATGTAATAAATATACTAGTGAATTCAAACATGTTTTAATGAGAAAGGTTGGATCTCACTTGGTTTCCCAACTATGCTTATTCAAAGAGGATACTTAGATGCTTTACCCCACTGGCTCCAGTCCACGACACTCACTTCTCTGAGGCAACCAAGCACCAATCCCCATGAAAAATCCCCATGATGAACTTTGTATCTCTACTAAGAACTGTAAGAATGTGAGATGGCATCAAAAGTCCAACCTCCTGTACGAACAACTAGAAGGTTTTTGGCTTCTAGAAAAAGGGGTTTTTAGTAAGGGCATCTGTTTGAGTGGCCATAATCAACAACATGTTACATGCTCTATTAGGGAAGGCCTCTCAGTCTTGTAGAGATTATGCTCCACAAGGTTTTACGTGTCACATAGACACTGAGGGAGTCATAATACCGTTATGGCAGCATGTAACACTTGTTGCTTGCAAATTTTGTCACAAATACTTTTATTTATAGTGGTTCAGAAGAGATTGGCTTTAGCCTATTACCACTTGGGTCATTCCCTCTCAATTGGTCTTATGGGCTACTCGGGAGGCATGCCCTCCTACCTAAATAGAAGATGATAACAATTTCTCTTACGCCAAAGGTCCAATGGAAGGTGAGTGGAGAGGATACTTTTGTTATCAACTCTAGGGTTATAAACATAAAATGTGCAAAGAGCACCAAACACTTCAAACAAGTTCTTTAACCTAAAATGAAAAAAAAAGATGTGACCCTAATTAGACTAAAAATCCAAAAACACACACCTAGATTAACCCTACAACAAATGATTAGTAGTTTTGATATATTACCCTCACCTGCAAGCACACTAATTAGGTAAATTTTAGAAATGCAAATGTGAACCCGCCTTCGATAATACATTTTTTGACAAATCCAAAGATCTAATTTTCTACGAATTTTTTTTGCGTCAAAATTAAAATCATAAAGAACAGACCACCTATAGAATTTCAAGACATTTCTAGAAATGTAAGAAAATCCAAAAAAATTGCTAATTTGCTTCCAAAATTAATTTTTGATGAAAAATCATAAAAAATTCAAAATTGATCCAAAAAATCTGAAGTTTGGATAGAGAACTCCTGATACCATTCCTAACTTGCGTAAAAAAAATCCTGCAAAAATTCAAAGTCGTTTGTGAGATATGATCGAATCATTGCAAAACCCTAATTTTTAAAGATCCGATTTTTCACGAATTATTTTGTATTAAAATTAAAATCACAAAAATAGACCCCCTATAGAATTCAGTGACCTTTCCAGAAATGTAATAAAATCCAAAAAATTTGCTAATTTTCTCCCAAAATTAATTTTTTATGAAAAATCCTAAAAAATACAAAATTGCTGAAAAAAATATAAATTTTGGATTGAGCACTCTTGATATGCTTCCCAAGTTGCAAAAAAAGATTTATGCAAACATTCCAAGCCATTTGTGAGATTTGATCAAATTATTGCAAAACCCTAATTTTTAAAGATATGATTTTTTCACGAATTATTTTTCACCCAAATTAAAATCACAAACAATAGAGGCCCGGTATAATTCTGAGACCTTTCCAAAAATATAAGAAAATCCAAAATTTACTCCCAGAATTAATTTTTTATGAAAATTCATAGAAAATTCAAATATGCTGCAAAAAATCTAAATTTCGGGTTGAACACTCTTGATACTGTCCCCAACCTGCAAAAAACAATTTGATGCAAAATCTTTTTTGGATGTTTGTGAGATCTGATCAAATCCCTCCAAAATCTTAATCTAGTGTCCAAAACCCTAGCTACACAAGGTTATTCTCCAAATTGTTTTACAAAACAACAATATAGGGTTAGAAAAACCTACAAAAAACATAGATCTAACAAAAGTCCATGTCCCACCGGGTGTGCCAAAATGCATACGATGAAAAGTGATGATAGAAACCTATTGTAAAACCATAAAGATTCAACCACAAACAATCTAGGTCCTACAATGAAACATTCACCAATACCAATAGAGATACCTAAGATCATGCAAATCAACAAAATAAAACAATATTACCATTCACATGTCAAGTAGGGTTTCAATATCCATTGTCTCTTATCTTCATTGATCTTGTTTGATAAATTTTCTCTCAGATTTTATGTGTGCACAAGAGCTCAACAAAGAACAGATTGTGGTTGTGATGTGACTTGATCACTTGAAGGCTTGATTGATGCGTTAGTTAGCTAGCTGGATTCATTAGGCGCATTGATTAGGGTTTATAATGAAAGAGAGTATCCTCTTATATAGAAAACATTGTAAGAAATGGAGGGATAAGATTAAGAGGTGTAAAGATAGATGGTTGGCTAGGATTAAAGGGTAGGTAGAGGAAATAATTAAATGATGAAGGGGCTAGGTAAGGGAAGAACGACATGTGTCATTGAAGGAAAAATCTAATGAATTAATTAAATAAATAAATATTTATTTAATTAATAGAGGAAGTGGGATCAATTAAATAAATAAAATATTTATTTAATTTAGGAGAAAGGACAATTTATATAAATAAAAGTATTTATTTAAATGAGGAAAGGCTTAGAAGAGGATTAATGAATAATTAAATAAATAAGAATTTATTTAATTAATAGAAGACTTGGGATAAAATAATTAAATAAATAAAAATATGTATTTAATTAGATAGGACAATTTTAGGTGTCTACGGATCTAATTTGATGTTGCAAATATATTAGACTAATTGATTTGATCATTTGGTAGATTGATGGTTATGTGTGAAGTGTGTATGAGAAATTGTGCGCAATTGGAAGATTGGTGCTCTGGTATGATGCAAAATATCAAAATAGAGCAGAGTGTGATCATGTGTTTTGTTCTTAATCGGAACTATACTCAGGCATTTGTTGATGTTATAAATTAGTTCAAACCCTCTTGTATCTTTTATAATCATTTTATAAGGCAGTGAGCCTTCCGGGTTGTATCCCTTACTTGTAATTGAGTAGTGAGCTCTAGGCAGTGTGCCAGAATGCATGTACATTCCCCTTATATAATATTTTTATACTTCTAATAGAGTATATTAATATTGTGGGTTTGATCCCACCATGGTTTTTCCCTTAACCGGGTTTCCACGTAAAATTATTAGTGTTATGGTGTTGCTAATCTTGGATTTGTGTTTTTGCACTTTACTTTTAGTTATTTGCATTAAGTGGTTGAAAGATTAGATCATTAAAGTTAAAATTTGTTGTACACTGATTCACCCCCCTCCCCCCTCGCAGTGTTCCCTTGATTTCAACAATTGGTATTAGAGCTTTGTTCCTCGAAGGGAGCTTAATAGCTTGAGGAAGATTTGGGAAGGTGTCTTAATGGATTCTAGTGGTCTTAGACAACAACTACATGTTGCACTTGATGATCTTGATTAGTCCAAAGCCAAAGTCTGAGAATTGAAAACAAATCTTAAGGATGCTTAAAATTTTATTCAAACATCAAAGGAGCAACTAAGTAAGTCTAAGGAAAAGAGAAAGGATCTTGTTGATCAGCTTCAGGAGAAATAAAGTCAAAGAATTGATGAAAAAGCCCTGAAGGAAAAGACAGAATAATGTGACAAACTTGATAGAGCTAATGTAGTTCAAAATAATGAGATGGAAGCCATTGTGATGAAATTGACAAGGGAGATTGAACAAAGGAAGAAGAATGAGGTAAAGCTTTCTTAGTCCTCTAAAGACAAATTTGAAGAATGTTGCAGACTTGAGAATGAGAATTGACAGTTGATGAGTGACCTTCAAGATGCTAGAGAACATGAAGAAATCTTGGAAAGCAAGTCCTACTCCTTAAGTTTTACCTTGAAGCTACAAATGAATACAAAGAAGTTTTGAATCAGCTTAGCCAGACTAGATGAGATGCTTGCAAGTCAAAAGAATCCTAATGATACATAAGGTCTCGGATATGAGAAAGGAGAAAGCTTTGAATTTGGTCCTAAGAATCAATAGAAGAACTCAAGAAAGCCTTTGGTTTGACAACCTATTGCTCATACAATCAATGATAACTATTTTGTTTGCAATAAATTTGGTCATATGGCTAGTTAGTGCAGAAATAGGATGAATAATAATGGTCCATCTTTTATCGGTTAATATTTCAAATGTAATAAGTATGGTCATAGGAAAAATGTGTGCATAAGTGTGAAGAATAACTTTCAGAATAAGAGAAATGTTAGATGTTATGCATGTGGTAGGTTTGGACATGTTTCTAATCAATGTAGATCAAGAATAAACCAGATGAACTTCATACCTATGCAAGGAAATGTTGTTTACTATGCTTACAAAAATCCAGTCACATTGCTAAGTATTATAGAAGCAGAAATGTGAATATGAGAGGTTTGAAAGACAAGAGAAATAATGTAAAGACAGATGAGAAAGGTAAATCAAAATTTGAAGAGATCAAAGAGTAGATGAAGAAGACTTGGGTTAAGAAGAGTGATGATAATATAGTGAATGGGTCCGCACCTGATCATGGTGTTGGAACCTCATCAGGTAACTAAGCTGAGGCATTGAGCCTTAGGGGAAGGCTTTTCATGAAAATCTTTCAAACCCCCTATTGGTGATCTGTACCTATTTTTGGCAGGTTGCAGAGATGTGTGTGATGGTGACAGATGAATTTCTGGAAGTTTCTGATCAGACTTGATGATCCACAGAAGATCTATGTGAAATGCAAAGTATTTGGATGTATTAGGGTTAAGTGTATTTATTGCAGTGAAAAGTTAGGTATGCGAGGGATAAAAGGTGAATTAACCATTCATTTCTCACTTTGAATTCAAAGAAAGAGAGAAGAAGAGCATAGTGAAGGATAATTAGCAAATATTTCAAGCGACATCCAAATATGGTGTGCAATCTTGCATCCGGTTGAAAGGTATTTAACAGGGAAACCCCTTTTCGGTTGAAGTTTGAAATTTGAATTTGATAAGATGGTTGCGTCTGGTACTGCAACTCATTTGGTTATTGAAATCATTGAGTGTGTGTGTCCGAGCTTCAAGAATCATCCATTCATTTTGATGGAAGATGATCCTAAAGAGTTTGATTAATTCTATAGATAAACATTTTGAATTTTTTGAAAATTCTGCTAAGGAAAAAGTTCAGAAGGAAATCAATGCAAAGAGACTTTGGAATTTGAAAAGGATGATTGCCAGAGATAGAACCACATTAGGAGAGTGTGTTAAGATCTTTCAATATTCATTATCCAAAGGTGGGAACTTGTATAAATCATGTCTCCTTGAATAAGTTCACTGCAGATATTGATAAGAAGACTAAAGTGCATGAGAACGAGCTTGAACATATATCTCAGTCAGTTGATTCCCTGTCAGCATCATTGAGCAGAATGATAATCAGGTAATATCTCTACTTGATAAAATTAGAAGCTTGAACCATGACCGGGAGAGAATAATTGGGAGAGTTGGTGAAGTTAGGAGTTTCATTACTCCTAAGCTAGATATTATGATGAGTTCTCTCAAAGATACTCAAGATGCTCTAGCCAATGTTGTTCCAGATGATGTAAAGGCTTCAGAGGCACAATCTTAATTTTTTAGTGGGTTAATAACCGTGTTGGAGAATTTGTAGAAAAGTCGGGATAACCAGTTGGACTCATTGAAGAACTCTTATGCTGATATCTTCAAATTTTTGTGAGTATGTAAGGACTGTGTACATATGTAAATATCATTTTTTATTTGCGGGACCATACCTTTGTCATTGGTATCAAAGGGGAAGAATAGATGAGTGGAAAATGTTGATCTTAGGGGGAGATCTTTGATTCTTTGATTCTTTGGAGTCCGACAGTTAGATTCTTGTTGCAGTGTATATATCTTGGTTTTGGTCTGACACTTAGTCATTTTTCACGAAGTGTTTCCATCAATGCCAAAGGGGGAGATTGTTGGCAAGAGACTCTGAATTGATGATCAACTATTTTCATTGATGAAAACTTGAGTTATATATCCAATCCCTAGTTCATGAATGAGGTTCAGTAAGGTCCAGTGAGAACAAGTCATCCAACAGAGTGTACAATATTTGGTTGACGATTTATTTTTGCTACGTATTTTATGTTGCAGATCTCAGAAAAGAATTTGGTCATGTGATATGCATTATTATAGGTTTATGGTCTCTGGTAATAAGTTTTGAGTGAGTTGGAAGATCTGGTAAACAATTTTCTGGTAGAACAATGTTCATTGGTAGTAGCGTGTAAAGACTTTGTGTGCCGATCATGTAGAGTGACTTTGGTGGTTGTTTGTTTGTTCGAGGTTGTTGAACCAACATATGGGAAGCATGTGGGCATTTTGTTTTGGTTCACTTGATTGTTTTGGATAGGATTGAGCTAACTTGGTTAACATGTTTCATTTGTGTGTTATTCGGTTTAGGGGCCAACATGGAATTGATCTAATTTGATGTCACAGATATATTAGACCGATTGATTTGATCATTTGGTAGATCAATGGTTATGTGTGAAGTTTGTATGAGCGATTGTGTATAGTTTCACATGCGTGGTTGGAAGATTGGTGCTCTGATATAATGCAAAATATCAGAATAGAGAAGAGTGTGATCATGTGTTTTGTGCTTAACTAGAACTATACTTAGGCATTTGTTGATGCTATTAAATAGTTCAAACCCTCTTGTATCTTTTATAGTCATTTTATAAGGTAGTGAGCCTTCCGTGTTGTAGCCCTTACTTGTAATTGAGCAGTGAGCTCTAGGTAGTGTGCTTGAATGCATGTGCATTCCTCTTATGTAATATTTTTCTACTTCTAACAGAGTATATTAAGATTGTGGGTTTGAATCCCACCATGGTTTTTACCTTAACCAAGTTTCCATGTAAAAATATTGGTGTTGCTGATCTTGGCTTTGTGTTTCTGCACTTTACTTTTCTTTATTTGCATTAAGTGGTTGAAATATTAAATCATTAAAGTTAAAATTGCTGAGCACTGATTCACCCCCCCCCTCTCTGTTTTCCCTTGATTTCAACAACTTCTCCTTAGGATGGTTACCAAGAATGCATCCTTAACAAAATCCATCAAAAAATTGAATAGAAGGCAACCCTAAAACCATGTTCTATTGACGAAGTTGTTGCAAGTAACAAGAGTTCAAGTGGCCAAACCATTGATGCCAGAAAAAACTCACCTCATTTGCATGAGTGAGTAATATCGTCAAAGGAGAGTCAAGAACAAAGTGAGAATTGATACAATCTAGAGGAATGATCTTCTTTTCTCACAACAAAAGTAAACCCATTATGCATTTCATTGATTGCCACTATATCTGGTGTAAAATCAACTCGCTTGCTAGAAGCAGTGTGAGTGATCAAATAATTATATAGGAGATTAGTTGATAAAGGTTAAACAAAAAGGACATCCTAAAATGTTCCTTCGCCCACATCAACAAATCCTCTCCCATGCACTTCAACCGAAGTGTCATCACCCATTAGTATGGTATGCATAGAACATGAAATAGGTGAAATCATCTTCTAAAGAACCCATGTGGTGCAAAGAACCCGAGTCAATTATCCAATAATTTGGTTGTGAAGTAATAACAACTAGGGCCTTACTCTTTCCTTTCCCCTTACTCTTATCTGTGTTCTTAGAAGATCCTGTAGCATCGTAAATTGTACGCACTTGCTAGGGTGGTACAATTTCACACCTAGTTTAGCACCCGCCTTGGTGCATTTTACATTTTGCATTGCATTTCTCCTTTAGCACTTAATTAATCAAATTAATTAGGTCTAAGGTCATATTTCACCATTCTCCACATCATAAAGTTGGGCCCTTTCGTTAAAGTGTGCCCTTTTCATTTTATTCCTCCAATACATCATTCAATCAAAAACCCTAATTAAGTCCTATTTTGAACTTGGGGGCTTGGTTTTGGGGGTCAAAACATCTCGAAATCACCTGTAACTTTGGAATTCTCTCTAAAATCATCATATCCAATGGCCCTAAAAATTTGGTGAAAAGTTGTCGGGACCATGGTGCCCGGAGTGCACATGGTCCCGGACATTTTTCCTGAAATTTTAGGAGCGCAATCCAATCATAAAATAAAGCTTAACCCCAAGAAATTGGTGGGGGATTCAATCTCTAGGTTAGCCAAAAGTTGAAATTAAGACCTAGGGTTTCATATATAAGAGCTCTCTTTCTTCATTTGAAAGGATCTGATTTTTGTTTTCAGGAACCTCATATGCAGCGAAAGAGAAGATCTTTGAAGACTTCAAAAACATTCAACATCCCTCTATCAAGCATTTATCAATTTCATTCATCCATTTAGGGCTTGGAAGACATTGAAGAACAATAGGAGATTACCGACTGAGGATTGGCTTGTACCCCTCCCTTGGGGGTTGGGTATGATTTCATGTTGTTTTCATGTCTTTGCATAAGCTTCAATACATCACTTATTCATGCTTTAGATCACTTTGCATCTTGATTTAGAGCATTTACATTATCATTTACAAGCAATTAGGGTTTACTTTCTAGGTTGCTCTAGTTTGCTTACTTGCATTTTAGGATCTTGCACACACACAAGGTCTGCACACACAATACATTTTACAATACAACTTGGCTATTCATGGAGGTGGAAATCATCTAAGCAGGGGTTTGACTAAGGCAAAACACTATATAGCCGCCCACACCCTTTTCAGATATAAGTGCAGGTTACAGATCCGGGAAAAGTAGGTCGAGACAGCACTCCACACTAAATTACAGAGAAAAAGACCTGGACAGGGGCGTGGGGCACCCTGGTCCTGCTAGGACAGGGGCACTAGGCGCCCTGGTCCCTGAGACAGAGGCGCTAGGTGCCTTAGTCCTCCTGACAGATAGCATTTTCGACAGTTTTGCAGAGTGTAAGACAGCAGTTTCAGGTGCAGTTTCTGGCACAGTATCAAGACAGTGGCACCCACACCCCCGTCCTAAACATTTTCAATCAGATTTTGACTCCGGGTACGCATCTGCATTCTTGTTTTATCCTTGTGTTTACAGCTGTTCATTGTTTAATCTCAATTCTGCAATCTTGTTATTAGTTTATACATGCATTTTGGGATTAGGACTTGAACTTGTATCATTTTATCTTTCAATTACAACAAAGGAATAGAAATCCTAATAGGTAGCCCATGGCTCTCTCTTTCACAAAAAGAAGTAGCCAATTGTGTGATACCTCTAGGCTCTTTCGTATTCCGTAATGTGTGTCAAAAGGTAGGATTAGGGCATGTTAACCTAGTCTCACTTTTTCCCTTACACATTTTGGTGAACCCGACGTGAATCTATCATTGCTTCCTCTTGCATTGCATTTGTTAGATCTAGATCTAGATTTAGTGTGTTTTCATTTCATTTTCATTAAAAAGAAAAGAAAAAAAAAGAGTGTGTTTCTTTGCATTGTGTGTTTAAATTTTATGCAACCTTTATTTCAAAATGTCAGATTTTTATTTGCAAAATGTTCGTGCTTATGATGATTATTATGAGTATAGCCAAGATGAATTAGATGAAGCTTTAGATGAGTTTTTGAACCCTAAATATGCCAAACCTTCATTTTACCAAAGACTCATAAAACTTGTTACTATGCCATTTAGGTGTGATGAGAAAGATAAGTCGAATGGTTCCTCTCAAGGGTACATTCCTATAAACTCTTCCACTAAATCTAGTAACATGGTTGTTTTCAATAATCCCCTCTATGAGGAGATGTCTCCTTTTGAATCAAAAGATAAACCTTTTAATTGATATGATCATGCTTTGTTGGATGATGCTCTTGATGACTTTGTGGCTTTATCGAAATCTTTAAACAAGAACAAGACTTCTAAATTGGTTAACATGATAAACTTGAATGAGCATAACAAGCCTCTCTTTTAAGTCCAAGGTGCTTATCCTTCTCCCACCTTTCAAGTTCCTAAATCACCTCTCCTTACTATCCAAGGAGGGTATGATCATGATTCCTTTCGTACTTTGAATAAACCAATCATCACTGTGCAAGGAAGAAAACCTATAAGTCCTTATAGTTATGCCAAGCAATTAACTAGAGAGAGTTATCATGCAGTTGCCCATACTTATCACACCAGAAATAATAGGCAACCTAATCCTCCTCCTATTATTCCAGTTTCTCTTCCTAATCCTCAACCAATTCTTCCACAAGCTCCCCGTATTTCGCAAGTTATGGGTAAGGAATATGATCTCATAGAACAACTTAAGCTACCCCTGCTAAGATATCCCTCTGGGATTTGATTCAAACTTCTTCCGCTCATCATGGAATGTTACAAGATGCCTTGAAAGATTTGAATGTTCCTCCACCGAATACATCTAGTAATATAGCATCTTTGGTTAACTCTGTGATGAATCCTAAGGCTCAAATTGTGTTTACCCAAGATGAGTTGCCTACTAGTGAAATTCAACATCAATATGATCCCTTGATGATTGTGGTTATCATGAAAGACACTACTATAAGATGAATGCTAGTAGATAATGGCTCTGGCCTTAATGTGTGTAGCATTAATCTATTGCATAAAATGAATGTGGATACATCCCTCATTGAGCCTGACTCTCGTCCCATTCGAGGCTTTGACAATGTGGCTAAGACTTCATTAGGTATTATCACCTTACCTCTCACAGTGGGACCTGTTACTTTGCCTACTCCTATCCATGTTATGT
The DNA here is from genome assembly GCF_030272615.1 of Cryptomeria japonica. NCBI lineage: Eukaryota > Viridiplantae > Streptophyta > Pinopsida > Cupressales > Cupressaceae > Cryptomeria > Cryptomeria japonica. Next base: position 262,196,728 of record NC_081414.1, on the reverse strand, counting down.
CGGGAAATTTAACATACAACTTGTTATTAGGGAGACCTTGGATTCATAGTATGCAAGCTGTCCCCTCTACATTGCATAGACAAGTTAAATTTATTTATAACAATAAGACATATACCTTGATAGGTGATACTAATTTCCAAGCTTGTCTACAAACATCTACTTCCAAAGGGGGTTCTTCTAAGCCATCCTCATCTAGTGATGACTCTTTAAACAAGATACCTATCGATGAATCCTCGCTCTCTGATGATCAAAACTCTTTGGATGAGTCTGGAGCTCCTGAAGAAGATTCTTCTCGACTTGAATCTACACATAAGAAGGATTTTGATCTTGAGAAGGTTCTCGCAGAAGATGATTGGGGATCTCTTGATTTCAATCTCACCTTTGTAGGTGAATATAAGGTTCCTTCTAGAGAGCTTAAAGTTGAAAAGAAGGAAGAAGCTAAAAATCAGTCAATCTTACCTGAACCTATGAGTAATAATTTTGTGGCCGCTTCTCAAACTTCTTCTCCTCACACCTCTAATTCTGAAGAGTTTGATTCTTTGTCTTATGAAAAACCACCTTCTCTTTCTGAAATGGTTGATCGTTATGGTCATGGTTTTCGCATTTTTGCTAAGCATGGGTATCATGGAAATGGTTGTGGCACTCACAAACAAGGGATAAAGGTTCCTCTAGAGAATAATTTTCACAATTATGCCTTTGGACTTGGCTATAATCCCTGCAAACGCACTAAAGCTTCTAAAAGACCATGCATTAGTGTTAATGCTATTTCTACATCTCTATCAATGCAACACCCCGAGTATATTGATGGGGATCCTTCGTGTGCCTATGCTTTGGATGTCTTCCCTACCGATGATGCTTTAGCTAAATTCTTGGGAGCCTATGACACTCTTCCTCATTATCATCACAATAGGGGTCTTCCTTATTGTTTGAACACTGAAGCCTATTTTGGAAAAGAGATCGATAATGATGAGATTGTGAAAGAATTCCCTCAGTTAAAGGATACTCCTCAACAAAGTAATCTTCTTATAAGTGACACCACTGATGTTAAGATGGATCCTTGCAATAAAGAAAAAGTCATTAAAATTGGAAAATGTTTGGATGAAGAGGAACAAAAACAATATGAAGATTTATTACACGAATTCCCTGAGATCTTTGCTTGGACATACTCTGACATGCCTGGTATAGATCCTAAGATTGTCACTCATAATATTGTCTTAGTTCCTGATGCTAAGCCCATGAAACAAAAGATTCAAAAAATGAATCCTAAGGTGGCTTTGCTTGTTAAGGCTGAGATTGAAAAGTTATTGGAGGCTGGATTTATCCGCCCTATTGACTATTCCCCATGGATTTCAAAAATTGTCATTGTGGCTAAACCAGATAATAAAATAAGAATGTGTACTGATTTTCAAGATTTAAATAGGGCTTCTTTAAAAGATGATTTCCCTCTTCCAAACATTGACATGATAGTTGATTCTACGGCAGGACATGCCTTGTTATCCTTCATGGATGGTTTTTCAGGATACAATCAAATTTTCATTAACCCTCAAGATCAATTCAAAACCGCTTTCACCACTCCTTGGGGTACATTTTGTTGGATAATGATGCCTTTTGGACTTAAAAATGCCGGTGCAAATTATCAACGAGCGATGACCCTTATCTTTCATGATTATATGCATAAGATTTTAGAGGATTATGTTGATGATATTTTAGCCAAATCCATTCTTCGCATAGATCATATTAAAATCCTTCGTCAAATCTTTGAAAGAGTTCGTAAATATCACATGCAATTGAATCCCCGAAAATGTGTTTTTGGTGTGGATAGTGGAAAACTATTAGGGTTCATAGTTTTGCATCGTGGGATTGAGGTGGACACTAAGAAAATAGATGCTATTGTCAACATGCCACCTTCTAGAAATGTGTCTCAACTTAAAAGCTTACAAGGAAAGATTCAAGCTATTCGTAGGTTTGTATCTCAACTTGTGGATCGTACCTTTCCTTTTACTCAAATTCTCAAAAAGAATATCACTTTTCAATGGAACGAAGGTTGTCAGCAAGCATTTTAAGATTTAAAAGTGTATTTGGCTAGTCCTCCTATTCTTCAACCTACCGAACCTTCTAAACCCTTCCTTCTATATACAGCTGCTTCCTCTCATGCTCTCGTAGCATTGTTGGCACAACATGATAAAGATGGTAAGGAATGTCCAGTTTATTACATAAGTCATACCTTACTCGATTATGAGACCCAATATTCTACGATAGAGATAATGCTTGGCCTTGGTGTTTGTGACTCAGAAATTCAGAAGTCCACGTCATGGTAAAGTTTGATCCTTTGAAGCATCTTTTCTCTAAAACTAATTTATCAGGACGCCTAGCTAAGTGGGTTATGATGTTAATTGAATTTGACCTTAAATTTGTTTCACAAAAAGCAATTAAAGGGCAAGCATTGACCGACCACTTAGTTGAGGCCCCTTCACCTTTCTCCTTCCCTAATTCTGAGTCTTTCCCCGATGACTTCATTTTTTTCTATACAAAAAGATGAAACTTGGGAATTATACTTTGATGGTTCTAAGTGTCGTACGGGATCGGGGGCAGGTGTTGTTCTGATTTCTCCTACAAGGAAATCTATTCCCTTATCCTATCGTCTAAATTTCCTATGTACCAATAACATTGCTGAGTATGAGGCTCTTATAGCGGGAATAAAAGCAGCCTTAGCTCTGAATATAAAGCACATACATATTTATGGAGATTCTCAATTGATTATAAGACAAGTAACAGGACTGTATCAAGCAAAACAAGACAAATTATCACAATATAAAGATCTTGCTATCTCTTTATTACAGAAATTCGATTCTTATACCATGGAACCTGTTCTTCGAAAAGATAATCGACATGCGGATGCAATGGCATGTGTGGCTTCTGTTGTATCTTTAGAGGACCCTGTGGTTGATCTTAAATTTGTTATTCACAACCTTATTTCTCCAGCTATCGTAGATGACTCTAGCTTGGTAACATGTTGTGACTTTATAGACTCAGATGAATGGTATTCACATATCGTAAGATATTTGACCAATGGTACCTTTCTTGATTCTGCCAATAGGAACACTAGGGCTAGAATCCGCAAGCTGTTTGCTAGATATATCATTCTTTCTAATGTCCTTTACCGAAGGGGTTATGACGGTCTTCTCCTTCGCTGTCTTAACAAATTGGAAATCCCCGTTGCTCTTGAAGAGGCACATTCAGGTGCCTATGGGGGGCATTTCAGAGGCAAATCCTTGGTTCAAAGATTGCTTCGTATGGGATACTATTGGCAAACTATGCAGAAGGATTCTTTTTCATTTGTTAAGAAATGTCATCAATTTCAACAACACAACAATCTAATTCATGCTCTTGCCCAAGAACTTTGTTCTCAAGTAGCTTCTTGGCCTTTCTCCGCATGGGGTTTGGATCTCATTGGTAAAATCTCTCCTCCATCTCAAGGACACACCTTCATTATAACTGCAACAAATTACTTTACAAAGTGGGTAGAAGCTATTCCCCTTCGCTCTACTACTGCTGAAGTGATTTGTCAATTTCTTCTAGAAAACATCATTTCTCGATTCGGGATACCTTCCACTATAATCTCAGATAATGGGACATCATTTAAGAACAAGGACGTGAAGAAATTCCTTGAGAAGTATCATATCAAACATCGATTTTCTACACCATACTATCCTCAATCAAATGGTCAAGCCGAATCATCCAATAAGATAATTGAACAAATTCTTCACAAAACCATGAATAAGCATGGTAAGGATTGGAGTAATCAGCTAATCTATGCTCTTTGGGCTTACCGAATGAGTGTATGAATTGCTATAGGAACTACTCCTTATAATCTTGTTTATGGTGCTGACGCTATTATGCCTTTAGAATTAGAGATTCCATCACTTAGGGTTTCTCTCAAAGGTATAGTAGATGATGACTCTTATAGAGAACAACGACTTCAACAGCTTGAGATGCTTGATGAACAGCGTATAAACGCTCTTGAGCATATTCAAGCATATCACAAAAGTCTACAACGAAGCTATAATGATAAGGTTATTCAACGTTCCTTCTCAGTAGGTGACTTAGTCCTCTATGAGAATCAGCGCAATGTGAATGCCTTACCTACAGAAAAGGGAAAATTTAATCCTAATTGGCTTGGACCATATATCGTTATTGAAGATTATGGATCAGGTGCTTACAAAATAGTGGATGTAGACGGTACGCCTCTTAAAGAACCTATCAATGCTATGCACTTGCGTAGATATTATGCTTAATTCTTCATTCCTTATTTATCTTCTTTTCAGTTCTTCAACATTGGGTAATATGTTAGTATCTCCTAATTAGAGCAAAATAGAATTAAATGTTATGGTGTTTAATCTACATTGCTTCGTTCTTGACAAGCGTGTTTCTTTACTTTATAGTTTGTCTTGAATTCATTTATGTAAATTGTAAAATATTTACATTTCCATTATGCTAGCATATTTCGCAATGTCTTATGCGTTAAGTAGAATCGTATGATGTTGTGTTTAAGTTCAAAATTAAATCACATTAGTTATATGATTCTTAGACTTAATGCATATTTCTTCCCTATCATCAATGTAGTACTTGATTAAATATTTTAATTAAGTCACACATGTATCAATTTAATCATGGAGCATTGAGAAATTAATTACATGGAAATTAAATCCTGAACATACATGTACACCTACCAAATGTATTAGATTTAATCAAAGCAAAATATACATTGTTTTAAGCATTAAAGATAACACATTTGAGACAAAAGAGAAGCATATATATATATATATATGTGGATCATATACAAATATAGGTCATTGTACATCCAAAATGTGACCTATCCTACATCATAAAATCATCTCCTATCCCTAGGGCTGGTGGCTGGAGAGTGACGACTAGATGCTCCCTCCTGATCCGGCCATGTAGGTGGACCCATAGGTGTGTAGCATGATATAGATCGCGAGTGACTCCGAGAGGAACTCCTACGATCCCTATCCATAAGGATTGCACGATAGGAGGTAGCCTCAGCCTGAGCTGTTGCTAGATCTCGCTATGCCCACTGAAGGTTCTCTGATAGAACTCTCTCTCTCTCTCCCTCCATATGTCCACCTGTACTCAGAATGGGGAAAATAAGTCCTCATGCAGACCCACGTTCCCCTGAGGCCTATAAGCAATCTATGAGGAGCTGGGGATCTGTGCCATCGTGGAAATGTCTGTCACTGCTTGCTAAATCAGGTAATGCCACTCATGCACATTAGCTGTAGCAGTTGAACAGATTTTTGTATTAGTACCATTCTATATCATCAAAACATTAATCAATCAATATAAACCTACTATACCTGGATCTCCCTCACGCTAGTAGGGATCATGATATGGTAGCATCTGTGACTGGGAACTACTAGGCTCCCCATGCTCAAATAATCTATGCACGATGGGTGTAGGATGACCCGTACTAGAAACAGGTCTTCGTATTGCCTCGTGTTCCCCCTTTTGGGGAATAAGAGGAGGATCTAGGGCTATGGTATCATCTTCTGAATGGTGGGGAGCTGCATCTGACCCCTCCTCATCATCTCTATCCTCCTCCTCCTTGTCATCCTCATCCTCATCCTCATCCTCATCCTCGTCCGCATCCTCACCTGCATCCTCGTTCTCCTCATCCCTATCTGTGTCATCCTCCTCTCTCTCCTCCTCCTCCTCAGCACTAGGCTGATCTCCTGTGGGTGGATCAGGATCTCCTGCTTCCTCATGACCCTCTCCCTCCTCTAGCTCCTCTGACTTGGATCCCTGGTCCTCATCTCGGTCTCCATGTCTCCATGGGCCTGGATGGCCTGTCAGGTGATCTGTTGGAAAGATAGGCCCTGGGTATGATCTCATAAACCATGAGACATACCTGCGCTATGCTCCAGGCTTTGTAGAGTAATCAGTAACCACATCTTGATCGGATCCCTCTATATCTATAGTCTCGATGTCATCTATAGTCAGTCTCGCTACTACTCTAGGTCTGGGAAGGACTCGTGAGTGTCGAGTATAGATGGGTACATCGGCTGGAACGCACTACTCTAGCCCAAAATGCCTCCGTACTCAGTCGAAGTAGAATGGGACTATGATATGTGAATATCGTCCCCGCAGTAGGCGGTTCCTCTGTAGGGATGCTAACTGTCTCTCCATCCCATCCCATCTGTGCATCTGCAGATAGGGTCTCCATACGGTCACCTCAGCTATCAATCTATCAAATATCACTCTCCAATATAGCAGATCTCCAAATCTCCACTCACTGGTAAGTGGATAAGCAAACACCCTAGGTCGCTCGCTAGCCGTACTCATCGAAAAGCCGACAGGCCTGGTGCATGTGAAGTGCTCAAATATCCACAGTTGCAGAAGTGTGCATGTCATCAAGCTGCAACCCTGTCCAAACACATACTCCTCAAGGTCATGATAGAGATGTGCAAGCATACTCCGACCCTAAGCATATACTCTCCTATGTCTCTCCATAGCTTTGATGCACCATGTGAGACCCCCATGCATGTGCGTACCTCGCCTATTAGGGCAAACGGCTAGTGCTATGATGGCGATCATAAGACGTCTCATAAGGGGCACCTCTCCTGTAGGATGTAAGAGCTAGCTGACCATGATGCGACCTCTCATCTCGCTCAACATGACTCTCCCTATGCAATATACCTACTCCCTCTGATGGTCCTCCGCTGACCAATCGGTCGCGTATGTCATAGTAGCTCCTCTGATAGGAAGATGAAGTATGCGGTACACATCCTCAAGTGTAACTGTCAGCTCTCCTACTAGGAGATGGAATGTGCATGTGTTAGGATCCCATCACTCCATCAGTGCCATCAACATCATAGGATGGAACCAAATGGCTGGCATGAGGATTGCATACTAGAAACCCACGATCGACAATGTGTCTCTCTCTGCCTGAGTCAGCCAGGGAATCTGATCTCGCAAACTACGAAGAATCTGTCTCGCTGTATGCTCTCTCATGTATGGGAGACCCTGCAACACAAAAACATAACTATAATCAGTACTCAATCATCAAAATCATTCATGCAAACTATCGAACATCGTATGCTAACCCTGACATCTCTCACCAAGTCTTGATTAAGACCATGGCGCCCTGTCAGGGACCATGGCACCCTGAGGGGACCATGGCACCCCACAGGGACCATGGCACCCTGAAGGAACCATGGCACCCCACAGAGACCATGGCACCCTAGGTGGGACCCAGGATCAGATTCCAGGGCCCGCAAATGATCACCAAAAGTCAAATGCAGAAAATCAAAAGTCAACATTCAGCCAACTCACCTCGTCTAGTGGCTCGTCGTCGATCACGGCTTGTCACATGATCTCAATCCTCATGGGACACTCCGGTCATCATGAAGGCATGATGATGGCTATGTGGCCTCCACTGCAATGAACAGTATTCTGAAATCAACAAAGTGACAAATGCAAATGTCACTTTCAAGGTATATACTTTCATTCCTTTACCTTTACTTTCAAAACCCTAATTTTCCTCTATCACTCATTTCATCATAACTTGAGTTTGGGAGATGCGATTTTCGAACCGTTTGTTGCGTAGGAATCGTATTTTTATTCCCCTACTCTCGGGATGTTCCAAAAAGTGCTCTGATGAAGTCTATTTAGTGAACATCCCTCATCAATACTCTCTTACACAATTTGTCATAAGTAAACATGCTACCCTGTTTCACCTCCCTAATAAGCAAGTCGAAACAGGGCGGGGCATATAGCTACTCACAAATTTCATCACTTTCCTTAGTAAGCATCAGGTGATTTTGTGATCTAACGTGTATTTTGTAGGGTGCGTTTCCTAACTGTGTACTGCAGATACCACTGGGGGCTTCGTCTGATAACTTATGGATATATCCTTTTTCAAATAATGTTTACTTTTCTGTACTTTAGCTTGCATATGCACGTAGTATTCATATGACCGCTAAAGTGGGGGCTAAATGTAGCATCATAAATTGTATGCACTTGCTAGGGTGGTACAATTTCACACCTAGTTTAGCACCCGCCTTGGTGCATTTTACATTTTGCATTGCATTTCTCCTTTAGCACTTAATTAATCAAATTAATTAGGTCTAAGGTCCTATTTCACCATTCTCCACATCATAAAGTTGGGCCCTTTCGTTAAAGTGTGCCCTTTTCATTTTATTCCTCCAATACATCATTCAATCAAAAACCCTAATTAAGTCCTATTTTGAACTTGGGGGCTTGGTTTCAGGGGTCAAAACATCTCGAAATCACCTGTAACTTCGGGATTCTCTCTAAAATCATCATATCCAATGGCCCTGAAAATTTGGTGAAAAGTTGTCGGGACCATGGTGCCCGGAGTGCACATGGTCCCGGACATTTTTCCTGAAATTTTAGGAGCGCAATCCAATCATAAAATAAAGCTTAACCCCAAGAAATAAGCGGGAGATTCAATCTTTAGGTCGGCCAAAAGTTGAAATTAAGACCTAGGGTTTCATATATAAGAGCTCTCTTTCTTCATTTGAAAGGATCCAATTTTTGTTTTTAGGAACCTCATATGCAGCGAAAAAGTAGATCTTTGAAGACTTCAACAACATTCAACATCCCTCTATCAAGCATTTATCAATTTCATTCATCCATTTAGGGCTTGGAAGACATTGAAGAACAATAGGAGATTACCGACTGAGGATTGGCTTGTACCCCTCCCTTGGGGGTTGGGTATGATTTCATGTTGTTTTCATGTCTTTGCATAAGCTTCAATACATAACTTATTCATGCTTTAGATCACTTTGCATCTTGATTTAGAGAATTTACATTATCATTTACAAGCAATTAGGGTTTACTTTCTAGGTTGCTCTAGTTTGCTTACTTGCATTTTAAGATCTTGCACACACACAAGTTCTACACACACAATACATTTTACAATACAACTTGGCTATTCATGGAGGTGGAAATCACCGAAGTGGGGGTTTGACTAAGGAAAAACCCTATATAGCCGCCCACACCCTTTTCAGATATAAGTGCAGGTTTTGGGACTCAGACGACACCGCAGGTTACAGATCCGAGAAAAGTAGGTCGAGACAACACTCCACACCAAATTGCAGAGCAAAAGACCTGGACAGGGGCATGGGGTGCCCTAGTCCTGCCAGGACAGGGGTGTTGGGCACCTTGGTCCCTGGGACAGAGGCGCTGGGTGCCCTGGTCCTCCTGACAGACATCATTTTTGACAGTTTTCTAGAGTGCAAGACAGCAGTTTCAGGTGCAGTTTCCGGCACAGTATCAGGACAGTGGTGCCCGTGCCCCTGTCCTAAACATTTTCAATCAGATTTTGACTCTAGGTACGCATCTGTATTCTTGTTTTATCCTTGTGTTTACAGTTGTTCATTGTTTAATCTCAATTCTACAATCTTGTTATTAGTTTATACATGCATTTTGGGATTAGGACTTGAACTTGTATCATTTTATCTTTCAATTACAACAAAGGAATAGAAATCCTAATAGGTAGCCCGTGGCTCTCTCTTTCACAAAAAGAAGTAGCCAATTGTGTGATACCTCTAGGCTCTTTCGTATTCCATAATGTGTGTCAAAAGGTAGGATTAAGGCATGTTAACCTAGTCTTGCTTTTTCCCTTACATAGATCCTTATGATGAACTCTGTTTGATTGAATCAGACACCTTGATATTTTTCTTTTCTAGAAGATATGAAAGCTGATAAATTTGTTTCTTTAAACACTCATGTTCATCATGGCCAAGCCTCTTATAGTAAGAACACTTGACCTTCTCCTTCTTTGTTTTTTCACCTTTTGATGAAGAGGTTTGACTATTTTCTTTTTAAAGTAGCAAATTTATGGTCTTTCTTCTTCTCTCCTTGGTTCTTTTGTTTCTTATCTTACTTACTAAACCCTTTTGCTATTTTATGCCTTGATTTAAAGTTAAGGCATGTGAATTAGAGGGTTTGATTATACCCATTTGAATCGATTTGTCTTGCTCCCTAGTGAGCTCTCCAACAAATTCATCTAGAGAAGGCATTTTGAATGTGGTACCTAGGACATATTTTGTAGTATAAAATGTAGAAACAAATACTGAATAGTTAGGACCAACCATAAAAAGAATACTCAAGATCAATTTCTTATCACCCTTCTTAACTCCACACTATTCCAACTATAATCTTATAGATTTTCATTTTGTGAAGAAGTCTTGTATAGTGTAAAAATTGGTTGAACTCAACCCTATGAGTTCATTCTCCAACTGATGACCTCTTAACTCATCTTTCTTGCCAAAGATGTTTTCCAAAGTGGTCCACACTATATTTGGTGTAGTGACATATTCAATATGAAAAAGAAGGTCAAGAGAGATTGACATGCCCAGAGTACCAAAGGATTCATCACATTTGTTAAACCATTTTATCTTTTGTGAAACATTTTTAGGTTTAGTTTTGATTCCCATTGTAACATAATGATATCAATGTCTTTTCAGATATATAATTATCTTAGATTTCCATTCAAAATAATCATATGTTGTTGTTGCTACTTATTAAGTTGCCATTAGTTTTATGTCCAAAGTTATTCTATATACTTTAGTCAGTTACTACTACCGAAATATTCAGTCGGTAAGCACAGAGCAATCGGTTATAGAAGAAAGTATTCACAGAGCCTAGTATACACCGAGCTGTCTATTGAGTATCACCAATGTGTCTACCAAGAAACAATAATGATACACTGAGTGAAACGTATTACCAAATTCATTGAACCTAGACACATGTGTGGAAACGTGTTACAAGATCAAGGAACAAAGAACCGTTATCACATTGGAAATTGCACTTAAAGATTTTGTATGATCTCGAGGTCATCTATCCAATGAAATATTTTGTATGGTTATTCATTCGATAAATCATGTTTGTAAGATCGAAGCAATGAACTAGATCACCAACATAAGAGATCTATTTATACAGCATGAATTAAGGATCAAAAGAGGTGTATGAAGCAAGACATGTGTAATAGATGAGAAAGCACTGAGTATTGTGATTGTCAGAGACACAAAGGTCACCAAGAAGGATTTCAGAGAATAGTCAAGGAACAGAGTAAACAGAAGGGTTTACCGAGTTATTTTATGGGTTACCGAGGCATGCTATAAGTAAGGTAATCTCATTTTGAGCACATAGAATTTGCTATAACATTTTAGATGTAAAGTTGCAGATATTTGTAAAGATTTTATTGTAATATTTTGAGTTGTAAGTGAAACCTTTAACAGGGTAAAAGACTCTAACAAAGTCTATAAATTGTAAAGCCTTTAACCAGGTGCAACATTTTAGAATAAGTGTTGTAAAATCCTTTAGCAAGGTAGATCTAATGATCTTGATACTCCTAACAGGGTAAGCTATCGGAAATAGCTAAACATGTAGCTCTAACCAAGCAACCTTTATTATTGTAGTAGTGAAGTTGTGGGTGCCATCACCACCATAGTTTTTCTCTCTAACCAAGAGTTTCTGCGTAACCAAAATATATGTGTTATGGAGTGAATCATGTATGATTGTTATTTATTAGTTTTAGGTTTATGTTATGTTACAACAATTTTTGTTTTATGCATAACAATAAAGATATTGTTGAAGAAAGGATTTGAAGTACTGATTCACCCCTCCCCTCTCAGTACATTAGCTTTCCATATTGGGCCTAACAATTGGTATTAGAGCTTCAATCTTGGAAAAGGGTTTAACACCCTGAAGAGAAAGATCTTATCAATGGAAGACTATAAACAATCTTAGAGAATTGTGTATCTACAAGAAGAGTTGGATCATGCTAATCAAGTGATTGCAGACATGCAAAGACAAATGCAAAAATCATTGAAAGTTAGAAGAAGATTATCTGATGATTTGCAGGACTCTCAAGAGTTAGTGGAACAAATTGAGACATCATTTGAGAACTATATATCTGAAGAGACTAAATAAATGATTGAAGAACTGAAGGAAAAGAACAAAGCACTGACTGATCAGCTAAAAGCGATGAAAAGAGGACATGAGCATTTCAGCACAAAGATGACTGAAAATCTTGATGCATTGAGGACAGCTGAGGATAAAGTAAGAGATCTAGAAAGAAAAAAACAACAACTTAAAGCATTAATATCTGAAAAGAATGATGAAATCACAAGGTTGACTGGGATTCAACAAAATCTGTCAGATCAATTGGGTTATGCACATCATGAAGCAAATATGAAAGATGATGAGAATCAAGCATTGAAACTTGAGGGATCAAGGTTGATCGATGAGCTTGAAACGGAGAAGAAATCCAAAGAAACACTGAAAAAGAGTTATGAAGCATCAAAGATGTTGGATGAGAAACTGAATACAAAGAGACCCAACAAAGTTGCAAGACTTGGTTACAAAGGAAAAGACTCTACCAAGAAGGGAATCCACACTACCGAGAAAGGAGAATCATCAAAGCAAGCTAGAAACAAGAAGAACATCAAAGGAAAGACACCTATTTGCAAGTACTATGGAAAATAAGGACATACTGCTAATATGTGTCAAATCAGAAAAGGTAAGCAACCGAATGTCACTAGGTCTAATGGTTATTGTCACAATTGCAATAAATATGGTCACACCTCTAACCAATGTAGGACAAAGTCTGTTAGCAATTATCAGAAGGCAAATATCAAAGGGTTTTGTAAAAACTACAATAGATATGGACATAGTACCGAGAAGTGTTGGTTTAAGCAAAAGAACTATATGTGGTCTGCACACTGAGCAAATACTAGAGGCTACCGAGCTCACACAGATCCTAACCGATAGTATTCTGTAGTACCATGGGATTACAATACAAGGATATGGTGTGAATGTTGTGGAAGATATGGACTTATAAGTGCCAACTACTTTATAAGGTTTGGAATGAACAACCAAAGATCATGGAGAAATCCTGGTATGGCATGTTTTCATTGTCACAAAGTTGGACACTTGGCTAGAGATTGTAGAGATCAACCTAGAGGAGATTCTGAGGTAATAAGAAGCAAATTATAGATGTTTTGGAAAAAGAAGGAAAATGGATCAACTAATGAAGGAAGCACCTTACCTACCGAGTTAGGTGCACCTATTCCAAATTAATCTATAAAGGTATGAAGGGACTGCATTCTTTCAAAGGTTAAATCTCAATAGTTCCTATTTTATGATGTACTTAATTCAAAATCTGCATAACTAAGATGCATTAGCGAGTTTGAAATTCTATCTAGTCTTTTGGAAGCCTATCTAGTTGGTAAATATAGGAAGTCTGGCTACTCGGTAAAAGCATAAAAGTAAGTGGTACCAAGTGCATTTAATGCTTTCTAACCTAACTACATGGAGCCCGATAAGGTATATTGTGCACTTAAAGATTTTGCACGGTCATTTTACACTTACCAAGTTTTCAGAGAGTAGAGCAAAGCGATTCCAAGGTGATCAAACCTCCTCCGAAGCAAAATTCAAGGTATTTACATCAAACACAACACATTGTCAAGCTATTTTACCAATCATATCAGTTGTGAATATTTGCTAAGTGGAAAGCATCTATCATTTGAAAGTCTTCAAACCCTAAGAAACTTTTGTTAGTATTTATCTAAAATTTGCAATGGCACCTAAGATCCAGAAGCCCGTTGTTGTTGAGAATATTGAAAATCCCTCACTGAAATACTCTTTAACTCCCAAAGTAGCATCTGAACCGAATGATAAAACTGCATTTTCACTAATTCTGGATAGGGTTTTACTAGTTGAGGATGTTAGATTCTTCACTAAGTGTCGTGTTGAGGAACTAGGTCATGTTGAAATCAAGGACACATATGATGAATTGTGTACTGATGGGAAATTGGATAGAAATTATGAACACATTAAAATCAAGGGATTGACCGAAGCCCTAACCTATCCCCGTGTCTTCAAACCCTAATGGGTCAAGTTTGTTCTGAGTAGAGTTCATGATGATTTCATGTGGTTAACGGAGCAACCATTCAAAATCACCAAGGAAATCATTCATTTGATCATCGATTACCCTATTTTTGATCATGCCTGAGTTCAGAAAATGATATCACAGAAGGAATTGATCACTCTAACCAAAGTTGAATTTGATTGCAGAGGACTGAAATTGAACAATGTGATAGATGCAAAGCTGAAGTTTGCCATTAGAGTCATAGGTTATTGTTTCTTCCAATCGGCAAGGGAAAATAGTGTACTCTGTGCAGTAGTCGATTTAGCATATAAGATTGTGAAGAAAGGAATGAAAATTGATCTTTGTGAAGTATTGTTGAAAAACTTGTTTGAGAATCTAAACACCATAAGGAAGCCAAAGAAGAACAACTCAGCTAACACACTGAAGTTTGGATCACTTCTGGTATGCATGTTTTTCTATTTTGAGAAATTCTTTCCATTAGTCGGTAATGTAGTTTGGGAGCTACACTGACCAATCATCCATCAAATCAATGACTTCATCAAACTGCTAGGTGATAAATTTAATGATATTATGGATGATTATTTCAGCAAGTTTCAAGAAAAGATGCATAACAGGTATAGAATTCCACCCTAGTTAGTAGAGAAATACAAAGATGACATATGCTTTGAAGTAGACACAGACTACTGCTATGTTAATGTTGTGGAATCAAGAACTCAATCTTTGCCACCTATGGGTTATGAGATTGATTTTGATAACACACAACAATAGATAGATGCTTTTCTTACATTACCAAGGCATGCTACCGAGCTGAGATACAGAACATATGAAGAAGTTAAAGAGAAAGTAAAGATGAGTATTGTAGTACCCAAGGCTACAAGGAAAGCAACAAAAATGATCAAGGCATTAACGAAGAAATTTGGAGAAGGTTCTTCCTCCACACCTATCAAGGGCACTCTAGTCATCACCGAGGAGGAATCTGAAGCCCAAGAGGCAGCTATTACATTGAGCACTGAATTGCCTAAAGGGAAAGTTTTGAAAAGGAAGAAACAGGATATATCAAAGGTATCAATGACTCCTTCAATAATGCGCCCAAACACAAGATCATCTGCAACATCACCAAGTAAGAAACCAAAGAATGTTGTTGCACCAAAGGTAACAAAAACTTACAAGAAATCTACTCGGAGACTCATTTTGACTAAAGAGTCCAATGACACCAAATCTGAAGACAAAAACAAATTTTAGATTGTTAAGAGTAAAAAGGTAGATGTACATAGTGTTGATAATTTTTGTACTAATCTAAAGCAATATGGTGGATTTGGGGCATTTAGATATGTAAAATATGACTCCAGATCTAATGCAGAAAAGAGACAAATTGAAGAAGTCATAATCTACACTCTTCTGAAATTCTGATTTGTCCCATTGGAAGTATCTAAATCTCTTCCAAATGAATTATATTTGCATATTGATAACAAGTGGAAGTATGCTATGGACTTAGAGAAATAGATGAGATAAAGAAGTCTGGTACATCTCTTTCTAGAAATGTCGGTAGATGAGATCACTGAACATCTGAAAAACTGCCACACAAACTTTCTAGTCAAGCAAAGAGCCTTGAAACTGATGAATGGCCTCTATCTTGATGTAGATAAGGAGACCAAGGAAAAGTGGCAGGAAATCTTTCGAATCAAGAATGATAGTGAACAAGTTGAAATTGACATAGTTGATGTCACCGAGCAAGATCCTGATATCACTGAGCAAGACCCTGCTAACACTATACAACTTGATGAGGATATCATGGACACTGAGGCACAAGAACAGGAAATGATAGAAGGGAATGCATATGCCAAACTGGTATCCAGTGAGTTAGTTTTGGAACAAGTTCAGCCCTATCTTCCGGTCACTCAGCCTGTTTCAACCGAGGCCCCTCAAGATAATGAACAAGGAACAGAGGGTCACAAGTCTACAGAAGGAGAAACTACTTCTCAGGCCACTGGGGAACCAACTTCTCAAGCTCCTTCTAGCACTGAAAATGTTACAACTGAGACCCCAAGCATAGAAGCACCAAAGGACACAATAAAGGCTACATCAAAGGTTCAAGAAATTGATAAAAGTGTTGCCTCTATTGAGCAACCTACCAAGGGTCAACAAGCCTCATTAGTTCAACCAATGAAAGCAAAAGACAAGAAAATGAAAAACCATAGTTTCAAATTAGATTTGTCAAAACCAATAGTGTTGCCAAATGTAGACATATCCAAATTAAAAGGGCAAGCACTCATTGAATTTGGTGAACTATGCAAAGCCAAAGTAGAATAGGAGAAACAAATGGCTATTCAAAAGAAAAACAAAGTACTTCAGAAGGTGAAAGCACTATTAGTAGATATGCTACCTGAAGCTACAGTGACAAAAGATGCAGCCATCCATGTTCAACTGGATGAACTCCTAACTAAAATAGAGACATCTGGAGTAGACGCATCTGAATATTTGAGCAAATTGAAGGACAAAGAGCTCACTGCTAAAATGATTGAAGAGGTAAAGAAAGCTATTGCTATTGGTAAAGTAAAACTTGTCAAATTTATTGCTAAGTTGTCCCCTCAACTCAGGCACATTCTTTATTTATTTCAGAAACTTTGTACATTTTCTTTATTCATTAAGGATATAAAATAGAAGTGATTGAGAAAGAGATCACCAATCTCTCAAATAAGTTGACCACTGAGCCAAATTATATTCAACATGTCTATACAAAGTTACAAAAGCTCATGGCTCAACAATTGGAACTTAGGAATGAAGAGCACAAGATCAAGATGGATATAATGACTCTTCAAACATTATTCATTCCTCATCTTTCATCTATCCAAGAATAGATCAACAAGGCTACCTCCCTATCCAGTCAACTAGAGGGAAGCACCTTAGATGCACTAATTTCACTGTTAGCTGACATTACAGCTCATAATTCACTCATTGATAGTGTCAAGGATGCCCTCTCTGCCACTCTCACCAATGTAAAGACAAAGTATAAATTCATTTTTGACCAGTTGCCTCCACTGAATGGTAACTAAGTTTTGATGTTTGTCAAAAAGGGGGAGTATAACATCAAAGTATCAAAGGGAGAGTGTAGTATACAGGGGGAGTATACCGAGTAGAACAAAGTATCCAAATGCATAGCACCGACCAGTGATCACCGAGCAGTGAACCAAACAGTAAATACAAAATATTGATCATCGAGCATGCAAAATTAGAGTTATGTACAGTATATTGATAAGGGGAGTATATCTAAATATACTATTTTATTGACTAATGTATATACTGTCAGTTTAGTCAAATTTTGTAAGTATATAGATTTTTGAGTTATGACTTTGAAAGGAGTTTTGTCAAACATCTCAACTAATGTCAAAAGGGGAGATTGTTACTACTTATTAAGTTGCCATTAGTTTTATGTCCAAAGTCATTCTATATACTTTAGTTAGTTACTACTACCAAAATATTCAGTTAGTAAGCACAGAGCAGTTGGTTATAGAAGAAAGTAGTCACAGAGCCTAGTATACACCAAGTTGTCTACCGAGTATCACCAATGTGTCTACTGAGCAACAATAATGATACACCGAGTTGATATACACCGAGTGAAACGTATTACTAGATTCATTGAACCTAGACACATGTGTGGAAACGTGTTACAAGATCAAGGAACAAAGAACCGTTATCACATTGGAAATTGCACTTAAAGATTTTGTATGATTTTGAGGTCATCTATCCAATGAAATATTTTGTATGGTTATTCATTTGATAAATCATGTTTGTAAGATCGAAGCAATGAACCAGATCACTGACATGAGAGATCTATTTATACAGCATGAATTAAGGATCAAAAGAGGTGTATGAAGCAAGACATGTGTAATAGATAAGGAAGCACTAAGTATTGTGACTATCAGAGACACAGAGGTCACCAAGAAGGATTTCAGAGAATAGTCAAGGAACAGTGTAAACAGAAGGGTTTACCGAGTTATTTTATGGGTTACCAAGGTATGCTATAAGCAAGGTAATCTCATTTTGAGCACATAGAATCTGCTATAACATTTCAAATATAAATTTGCAGATATTTGTAAAAATTTTATTGTAATATTTTAAGTTGTAAGTGAAACCTTTAATAGGGTAAAAGACTCTAACAAAGTCTATAAATTGTAAAGCCTTTAACCAAGTGCAACATTTTAGAATAAGTGTTGTAAAATCCTTTAGCAAGGTAGATCTAACGATCTTGATACTCCTAACAGGGTAAGCTATCAGAAATAGCTAAACATGTAGCTCTAACCAAGCAACCTTTATTATTGTAGTAGTGAAGTTGTGGGTGCCATCCCCACCATAGTTTTTCTCTCTAACCAAGAGTTTCTGCGTAACCAAAATATATGTGTTATGGAGTGAATCATGTATGATTGTTATTTATTAGTTTTAGCTTGATGTTATGTTACAACAATTTTTGTTTTATGCATATCAGTAAAGATATTGTTGAAGAAAGGATTTGAAGTACTGATTCACCCCTCCCCTCTCAGTACATTAGCTTTCCATATTGGGCCTAACCATTGTGAAAAGATGAATTGTAATTGCATCCATTGTAGCATAAAAGGACATTGTAAAGAACCAAGAAGAGTGCAAGAAATAAGACACACCCCTTTGCACTAGTCTCAAAAATTAGCCCCCCCGCCCCCAAAAAAAAAATATTACAAGGTTGGCACTTCATAGTTAGTACATTTACAAGGCTTTTTATCAAATTACAATGCTTTCTAGGCCTCAAAGGGAAAAAAATAGAAAGTTTTAATACAAATAAATCTAATAAAAATGTGTAAAAATATGAAAAAAAATATCCTTATATCTCTGTAGTAATATTCAATACCTTTCCAACACTTATTCATTTTTGAAAAACAAAGTTTCAAGATGAAATATATGGCCCGTTGAAGAGAAAAAATGCAACTGATTCAACCTACAATACCTAATAGAAAATTATAGAATTTTTTAATGGAACCTAAGTGGATGGAAAGTTCTCCTTTCTAGATTTGCGTCAAGTACTCATTTGTGAAAATATTACACCTGAGACAAAAGATGTAATTTTTAAATTTTTTTTATTGAATCTACCTATAAAAAAAAACTTTGATTTTTACTATGTCCTCCAAACTTTGATTTTGGTGAAATAGAAGTCAATTTTGACTTTCCCAAGCCTTATGGACACTCTAGAAAAGCTAAAGAAGCTTGTAATATTACCAAAAATTTGCAATCACCTAGATCTAACAAAAACACATGTATATATCAACCAAATTAACTCGATGCTTATTTTCTTTTAATTTGTTCCGATTCACTAGGTCACACAAGAATGGAGGAGAAGAGTATATTTGGTTTTTAAACAAAATAATAGCTATCTAATTGTCTCAAATCTCTCTAAATTTTTTAGAAAAACAATCAGCTATACCAGACAATAGAACTTTGATACCTTGTTGGATTCTACAAGAAGTGAGAACTGACCCGAGATCTGATGTTGGTTGTAGATCACATGCACCTCCAAGAAACATATTATTGAAGATCAAAATAGATGAATGAAGAGAAATCTAAAATGAAAGAAAAATAGATGCAAAGAAGAGAATTTTGAGAAGTCTCTCACCAAGCTATCACACAACTAGTGAAGGTGAGAATATAGTTCATATTATATAGAAAAATAATAGCATATACATCCAAGAGGTACATTAAATTCCACTCCCCATGAAAAGTGGGAGGTTTTACCTACTTGGTAAATGCCAAGACATGTGGCATAATCTCCTTACATGAAAACAATAATTGATTTATAAAGGTGCCACATAAAGTCGAAAGAGGGTGAGAAACCCAACTACCCCATAACCCACTTAGGAAATGGCAAAAGAGTGGTTATGTGAGGTGGCACAACATGCCAAAAGAGGGTGTGTAATTCAACTACCCATGAGTGGGTGGGAGTTACACATGTAGCCAAAGTATTTTGCCACTTGTTCTCATATTAACGACTCCTAACTACCTAAGCAAGCTTTAATAATATGTGTAAGAAAATAAATAAACTTAAAGACCTACACTAACAACATGAAGATATAAACATGGAGGATGCTAGTTGAAGTTTGGAAAAGAGGCATACACTTGGCAATTGCATTTTCTTAAAAGTTTCATAGTAATTTTCTTTGAAAGGATGGGGAAAAGAGTTGGAGGACATTTTAGCAAATTTTGACATAATGAAATTTATACATTTTCTTTTGGTTGAGAAATGATAAAACTAAAATTTAAACAGGTGCAATTCTCAACACGATATTATGATAATGACTTCAAGAGTGAAGGCTATTGGAAAATCATCCCAATATGAATGAAGAAGCATGCAATATGATGCACAGGTGGAATAAGAATAAATCATGATATATTTTTGTAGACAAGAATGATGCTTAGGTCTTAGACATGGAGGCTTGTTTCAAGAAACCCCCTTTTCTTCACCTTATCTAGCCTAGAGTAGTGAAAGTTGGCTTCTTGAGGTAATTTTATAGTAAGTATATAACTTTTAGCTCTTTTATTCTATTGTAACATACCTTGATTATATATGAGAGTAATAATATTGTGCATATTATTCAAATTCTTAAAGAGAAACAAACTTTTCAAAAGGAATAGCCTAGAAACAAAACACTCATTTTGTATAGATATTATAATTATTTTTTTTGTCAATAATTAATGAACATGAGTTTGAATAGATCACAATGAATTAGTACAGATACACCTACCTTAAACATGATGTAGTAGGAAACTACAAATAACTTTAATTCCCATCCATACAATCTATAATTCAAAGATAATTCATCATATTTTGAAATCATTAAGTGATAATTTATGTATAAATTCTTCTTTACTGAATTTTGCACATAAGTCACAATGAAGGTTGTGCTGATGAAAAGTACCAATGATTAATTGCTACTGGGTGGGAGACTGTTCATGTACCAAATACTAAGTGCTACAAAAATGTAGAGCATGAATCTTTATTCCTTTTAAGATTTATCTAATAATTTTTTTCTTTGGATGCTAAGGAATACCATGCTTAATAGAAAAACATCATACAATAGATATATTTATAGATTTCATAGTTTAAAAAATTTTGGACTCTGTCAAAAATCTCTCTTTACATGTGATATAGTCTTCCAAAAAAAATATTATATTTTAAGGAAAAATGAATAAATACAACCACCATAAAGTTTAGACAACATATCTATATACAATAATTCTTGGCATGTGTGAAGCATAAGACACACACATGTCCATGTAGACATAATCATGCCAAAACACATTTACACCCCTATGCATCAACTATGCACTGGCTTTAATTTGAGAAGCTTATGGATGTGTATGATTTAGGAGTTTTCATCATCCTAATGGTTATAGCAAATATAAAAAAGGGCTCTTGAAATTACATAGCTTGAGTAGTGGAATAAAGTCAAGTTTTAGGGTTTGATGTCTAAATTGTGATAATAAATCTTATTTGGTTAACAATAGAGACATCCCACTAATCATTCTTCCACTGATATCTCCCATATACCTATCTAAAAATTTAAGCCTAAATAATATCCTTGTTTAGCTAGGGACATTGTGTTACTTCATTTCTTTTGTTCCTTATGTAAACCTTCTAATGCTATTTGATAGTGATGCCCAATTTGTAGGATAATGTTGGTTCCTTTTTATTTTACTTATCCACATGGTTAGCCCTATCTTTGGTTTGACTAGAGATTAACATCACTAGTTGGTTTTCTAGAGGGATTTTCTATGGTTAATTGAAATGTATGAGTGGGTAAGGTTCTACCTAAGATGAATGCTTTTTATTTCAATAGTATAGGTAGGTCAAAAAACATCATCATTGGCATAACCATGTTGAATGCATTTTCTATTAGGATTAGGTGTTGTTTAGGTTAGTATCTAAATGGATCTTGGTGGATTTTGTGAAGGATTAGCAGGGTTTTAAAAAATGGTTGGCTAAGAAGGTAGTTCCTATTGCTACAAGTAACCAAAATTAAGATTAAACCACAATTGATTGTCTTACCACTATTGTTGCTTCCATGAAGCTTGATAAGGCTACCCAAGAAAGTTTTGACCTTGTGGTTGGTATTTCTTTTGTGGCCACATTCCTAGTGAAGATGTCCTCTGGCCACATTCCTAGTGAAGATGTCCTCCTAGAAAGGCCATAATTTTACCAAGTAGGAAGAGGTTGATTACACCATGGATGCTTATTTATAAAGGAATTTGAGAGAGGATAATTATACGATAATGGATCGCAAGGAGGAAATTTACTTTGATTCCATGGTTTAAATTGGGCTAGGTAAAATACTTTTCCATTTTCATCCTCCAATTCCTTGAAGTTTGGTCATTCATATTTATCTTCAATTCTTTCCACATGCTTGCACTTATAGTCTCTTTTCTTTTGGTGATACAAGGGATTATATTCTATTAACACAAATTCTACATCTTCTTGCTTCTTATTAGCATGCAGTCTATCAATATGAGTTTCCATATGATTAATAATATATTTCTTCATATCCTTCAATAAGTTACTATAGCATCATAAATTGTACACCTTTATTAGTGCAGTGTCCAATTCCACACTCTTCTAACACCTATTTTAGTATTTCTTTTTCCTAGATATGCATTGTAGGAACTTTATTGTAATTAGTTAATATTTAATTCAATATTATGGATCTTATTCCACTTTATTACATCATCACACTCTTATTTGGGCCCTTAATTCTAGGTGGGCTCTTTATTATTATATCTTGATCTATCCTTAATATTATCCTAATTTCAACTCTCAAAGCATATTTCGCATATATACACATTATTGTTTGAGTTATTGAGCTAGATTTGGCATTAGATCTCCATTATCTTTCATCTCTAAAAATTTAGGAAAAAGTTGATAGGACCAAGTCACTAGGATACTTGGTCTTACACTTTTTTTTCCTAAATTTCGAGACGATAATTTGGCGCTTATTTAATACAAATCTCCCTCTGTGCGAAAATAGATCAAATCTAAGTTGGCCTAATGGTGATTTTAATTATGAAATCATTATATAAGGCATCCTTCTTAATTCATTTTTATAATTATATCATATGGTAAAATTATCATCAATTCAAGAGTAATTATTCTCCCTCAAGAGTAGATCTGATTCAAGGAGCAACAGACTACATCAAGGCATCTTCATGTTACATTTTATCTATAATTTCATAATAGATTTTATATAATTTATCATGTTATTGCATCAACACATGGAGGACTTATCCTAAGAGATTTGCATCACCTATTGAAGGTATAATAATCTACATTCAAGCATTTCAATTCTAGATCCAACCTTACCCTCAAAAGGTAAGCTTTCCAACTCAATTTCTATTTCAATTAGGGTTAATTCCAAACCCAAGGTTTGACCTAAGGAAAATCCCTATCCACAACACAATTTCCTTTCTTTGGTGTATAGGTAATAGATTTAGGAGTTGTAAAAGCATAAAATGATAGAGGAGATAGAGGCAAATTGAATTGGCTTTTGTAGAAGTTCGAGAGACCTCTTAGGACTAGGGCTACAAGGGGACCAGGGTGCCCATAGAGGACTAGGACATATTTCTCCCTAGCCTACGAGATTTTTCTCTAATTTTCAGTTGTATTTTTTGATCTTCTTCTATTTTCTAGATCTTAGTTTATAGCTCTACATGAGTTTGGGAACATTTTGTTATTGTTGTTTTGGTTCAATTTCTCATTATTTGTTCTAGATCTAGTATTGCAATTAAACCTAATTCAAACACAATTTCAACTCAAACAAAAGGGGAATAATAATTCAATCAGTGTTCAATCCTCTTCCTAGTAGAATTTATGTTGGATCTATTGAGTTCATCCTCTTTTTATTGTAGTACATGTGAAAGTTAGGTCATTTCCTAGTTTACAAAGCATAACTTGTGAAACCCTATTTTTCTATCCATTACATTTTAGTAAACTCGACACTTCTTACACTTTCATATTTATGATTTTTTAGGGTAAAAGCACAAAGTTGTGTCACACTTTAATAAAGGAAATGGCCATTTTAATATTTCAATAGAAAGTGAAATATATGTTTTAAATTTTGAAATGATGTAAACTAATAAAATGAATATTTTTTTGTGTATTTTATGCTTGTAATTTTTAAATAAATTAAATAAATTATTTGAATATACTTTCTGATGCCCTACAAAATGGACAAGGTTAGTCAATGACAAATAACACAAAAGACACAAGAAAATCGTTAGTGTTAGTCAATCAAAAACTAATCTAAACAAGCATATCAAGAGAGACACTAAAATCATGAAAGCATATTTAACTAAAGAAGCAAAGATGATGAGGCATCTCCAAATACCTCCTAACATGCTCTTAGCTCTTTCTCCCTTGTTTCTCTCCTCTCCAAGTTCCAAAATAGTGTAGTTCTCAGCAGCTTTTTGCACTATGGATGCTTATGGAGGATTGAGATTGTAGTATTGTGCTCCAAATATAAAATGAAAAGCTAATATTAAGCTATTGATGCTAAAATAATTTATTTTAACCAAAATGACAATACATGAGTTTGCTATGCTAAATGCTCTCTTAAAATGCCTATAGCTTAAATGCATACAAGTTTTCAGGATCTAGATTATGAAGGAATGAGCTCTATTTATAGGAAGAATAGAGCAATGGATGTTTGAGATTGAGCAATCTCAACAAGGGTCAGGATTGAATGATTTCAAATCCATGTGAGGGCTTTCAACCCAATCCTAGGATGACAAGTGTCAATTATGAGATAGGTTGAGAGGGGAGAGAATAAACATTAAATGCTTGACATGACCTTGGGAGTTAAAGTCAAGGTTGGTTGAATGAATAAACTCTTTATTCAAAGAATAAAGCTTTTATCCAATGGATAAACTCTTGTGCAAATGTGAAATGGATGAATATGGTCAAAACAATAAATGTTTGGGGAGACAAGTTTGAAATAACCATAAATGGTTATGTAAGAGCCATAAATGGTCATGTAAGAGCCATTAGTGGTCTTGGAAGACTTTGGGGGTAAATTTGTTGAACACACAAAGCATTAAATGCTTTTCAAAGACTTTGGAGTCTTTGAGAAGTGACTCCATTTTGCTTAGGAATGTGACAATAATTAGGGGATGGATTAGGTTAATTAGGAAGGGGTTGGAAGAATCTAGAAGGGGATTAGATTTGCAAGTGGATTTGGGGGGTGAGGAAAAATAAGATTTTATTAAAATAAATTAATTTATTTCAATAAATGTGTGCAAGTTGCATTTGTAGGAAAATGCAAGTGGGGGGGGGGTTTTAAAATGATTTAAATAAATGTTAATTTATTTAAAAGAGGAAAAGGGGGATTTTAATTAAATAAATAGATTTTATTTATTTAATTGATTTGAATTTGATTTAATGAATTAATTAAAATAAATTGAATAATTTATTTAATTAATAGAAGAATGTTTGGGGATGAATTAATTAAATATTAATTCAATTAACTGATGGCTAGTAGATTTTTAATCAAATAAATAGCTAATATTTGTTTAATTAAGCTGGACAGATTTCTGTGACTACATTTGCCCCTCTTTGAGACGGTGCGGTTTATCGCGTCATTTCAAAGAAAGAAAAATTGGCGTGAAGAAATGTCCCATAAAATGTAAATTTAATGGGTGAGATGCCCCCTTGAGAGATGGGCCAATTTTTTTTGAAAAATCGAGCGATCTCTCGGAAAAGAATGAAAATTGGCAGGGTGTTTAGAAGAAAAGAAGTTAGCCATACGGGTGAAAAATAGAAGAAAATGGGAGAAAAATGGAGAAATGGGGGGCTCGGAAAGTTCACGGGGACCACGGTGGTGAGCGGGGGGAAGTTACGGTGATGGTGAAGGGTATAAATGGGGTGAAAGGGGTGAAAACAGGATCATTTGTGACTGCGACCAGTTTAAAACCAGAGCTTTGATAGGGACATTTGGAAGAGCGAGCAGCAGTTAGGATGTCGATACCGATTGTAGAGCATAGATTCGAGCGAGTCTGATGATTCCAGCACCCAGACGACTACGGACCAGCGGTACGCAAATTTGAATTTTTAATTTTTAAGCTTTTTTGATACGTTTTTAGCTGAGTCCAAGTCAGGTCAGAGCAAGAGCGCTGGAACTACGGTTTTGACACTTTTGCTTCATGAACTAGTGCTATTGTGCCGCAATGGCGCTATTGTCCCTTTGTTTGAGCGCTTTTGATTTTCTTTAGCGCTATTGTAGGCAAGTTTAGGCGCTAGTGATGAATAAGCGCAATTGAGGGCTTATTTGAGTGCTATTGATCTGAATTAGCACGACTACATAGTTGTTTTAGCACATTTGTAGTTTGAGCACTATCGGATAGCTGATTGAGCGCTTTTGTTAAGGTTGTAGTGCTATTGTTGGGAAACTAGTGCTTTTGATGGTAAAATAGCGCTTTTGCTTTAGGATAAAGATATGCCCCAGTTTGGATGAAGAGAATCTCTTGATGCCAATGATGGGTGGATGGCGAGGTGAAGTGGGAGTTGTTTTGAACCATAGCAGCCTAATGAGACTTAGGTCATTTGTTTAGGATAAATGTCTGTTGAAGTCTAGGTGGCCATAATTGCTTACCTGTTGAGACCCAAAGATACTTGATCAAAGTATCTGATGATAGTCTAGGTTTCAACTTAAGAAAGTTTGAAAACAAAATAGCTGATGGTGATTGATGAATGTCCATGTCCAGGAGGAGCTAAGCGTGTTGCAGTTACGCGAGCACCATCCTACGACACAAGGGTTGCGAGATTGATTGCATTGCTGTGACTGAACTATATGAGGTGATGCACATGCCCGTGATTCGTATGAATCACAGATTGATCATAGCATTAGCAGAGTGGTGGCACAATGAGATGTGCACCTTCCATCTGGCACAGGGGGAGATGACAGTGACCCTGGAGGATGTGTGGCGCATCCTGTGGATTCCGATTCGGGGGGAGCTAGTCACATACAACAGATCATGGGGGACTCTTACAGTGCAGAGGATTTTTGATGAGGATGTTTTCATTGATGATGGCTCCATTGCGTGGGAGGAGATAGCGGCCTTATATGAGCCTCTACCAGCAGTTTTATCAAGTATAGTAGGAGGACTGCTCTATCCGGATAGGCGATCACATGGTTTGGCCATGGGGTGGGGGCAGGTGATCAAGATGATGGTGACTGAGGGGACTTGATTTGCATGGGGGCCATGCGTGCTGGCACACCTGTACCAGGAGCTCCATGAGGTGGTTTATCGGGAGAGGGGTTCCTTAGCAGTGGGCATGACGCTGCTACATATTTGGGCTTGGGAGCACCTACCAGTGACTCGACCAGTGAGTCTTAGATTCTGTGCAATAGATCAGCCGTACATGTTCATGTATAGTGGCATGATGAGTCAGCCCCACCTGGAGAAGTTAGAGTGGTGGCGGTGGGCATTAGACGATCTGGATGCAGTGACATGGCGGCCATACTTGGAGTGTGAGCCATGGGATGACGACACAGAGGCACTGCCTTATGTGTTTATGACTTGATTCCTCATTGGGAGGACCTCATACCATGTGGAGAGATAGGTGCCCGAGAGAGTGATGAGGCAGTTCGGATGGTAGCAGGGACTACCCAGCAGATCAGGAGAGTATGTTTGAGTTATTCGGGAGAGGTATGCATGGGGTCTAGTGCTACCATATGATTAGGCACTGGCAGAGTTCCGGACACTGTAGGCGAGACCATGGGACATACGACTGAGGATCGTGGATGCAGGTGTTACATATGAGTACACGCAGTACCGAGCAGCGCACCAGATCCTACGGATATCGGATCTAGTAGAGCCGATCCCAGATTTTGAGGATGAGAGGGGATAGAGACGAAGGAGAGCAAGAGGTCGAGGACCTAGGGCAGGTGGAGGATATGGAGGAGGCGGAGGTGGTGGAGAAGGTGGAGGTGGTGGGTTGGGGATGCAGAGTCAGTGGAGAGGGAGAGGTGGACTGCCTCTATAGATATCATAGGGACCTTTGATGCAGGGAGGAGTTCAGTTGAGTGTGAGGGGGATGGAGAGGGAGATCCCGATGGACAGAGGGAGGGGACTACTGGAGAGGGTGGTACAGGTGAGGTGGATATGGACACCAGGGAGGGAGCCACTGGAGATCTGTGGGATCACATGATAGTATGCTTGCAAACCCGGATAGAGGATTTGGAGGCTAAGGTGGTAGCTATGGATGTGTAGCTATTTGTATAGGAGTCAGAGCTGGTAGTGGTGCTGCGGGAGAGAGATAGTGCAGTGGAGAGATTGGCTGAACTGCAGGAGAGAGTCTGGGTCGGAGTAGGAGCACAAGGTCCTATAGGGGAGGTGATGAGGGAGATGCGACAAGCACAGGCAGAGATAGACTACTAGAGGGGTTTATATGAGCAGGTGGTGCCAGTTAGTCAGCAAGCTCTTAGCTATTCCCAGATGTGGCAAGCCAGATTAGAGCGATCACAAAGGGCGCAAAGCAGTGGGGGTGTGATGGGTCCTCTACGGAGGGAGAGATCAAGGGATGCAGGAGGGAGTGGGGGTTTGATGAGGCCTCCTCGTAGAGATGGATTAGGTGGTGCAGGCACCAGTGGGAGAGCAGGTGGCGATGGTGGTGGTGGTATAGCATCTGGCCAGAGTGGCATTTGAGAGAGCATTTTTGTATATATGTATTGTATTTATTGTTTATTTGTTGGACTGTATCTTGGATGGCTCTTGGTAGCCAATTTTGTAGACTTCATTGTACTCTGATATATGAGATGATATATATATGATGAGATCCCATATTGTGATGATATGCAGTTGATTATGTATGGATGTTTATGCAGGATGATGAGTTATTGCTTAGATGGATTTGTGTATATGTATGCATTTGATGAGATGTTTCTTATATGCATGTTTTTATGATGATGTATGATGTGGGAGACTGACATATGAATGCAAGTTTATATATGTATGATTTGTTTTTGATGTTTGATGTAATGATTGATGTATGTAATGCCATGATGATGATGTATGTTTATGATTTATGAATAGGATTTTGGTGTTTCCTATTGCGATATAATGATAAGATGATTTATGCGATGATATTAATGCAATGGTTGAATGATTGATTTTATGTATGGATATGCATCTAGATGTGTTTAGATGAATGTAATATGGATAAACAAAATGTAAAGTACAAATGTTTATATGATAATGTTTAAATGAATGCATATGTATAATGGATATATATAATGGTATGAACCAATGTTTGGAAACAAATAGGTTGATGATGCTAAATGCTTAAAATACGTTTTAAGTAAGAATGATAATGTGATGATATTATAACTTATGGTTTTAATAAGTGCACCTTAATGCAATCAAAAAGAGGATAATGAAGGTAATGTGAAATGAATCCTAAAATGAGCATAATAAGATACTTTAATAAATGGATGAATGAATGCACTTTTTACTAAATGAATGGATGCAATAATAAATGATAAAGGATAATGAAATGATGATGGATAATTGATAATAAATGAATGTATAGTAAATGTTTTAAAATAATCAAAGACAATTGGATCCCATGAATGAATCTAATGAGTTATGATTGATGCAATGATGCAAATGATTAATGAAAACTAATGTCCAAAATGATGAACTATATGCTATATTAAGGTAAAAATGACATGAATGGACTTAATGCAAGATGCACCTAAATGTGATGATGATATGATTATGAGGAATGCAAGGTTTTTAAGACTTTGCATGATGCATTGATGATGTATCAGAGTACTCAATCGTGATTGTATCCAAGACTAGCTTTAATGGTCACTTTTGCATATAAAGCCTACATATGAATGAATGAATGGATGGGTGATATGCAATGGAATGCAAGATATAAACAAATGAGATGAAATGATGATCCATAGTGCTCGATTTTCATCATTGAGCTTTAAAATGTTGGAAGAGAATACAAGCATCTTGACATAATGATTCAAGATGACCTGAGTATTCCTTACATGGATTTGATATAGCAAGTTAATACAAACGACTTGATATAAGGGTCAAGTCAACTAGAGTATTGCTTGCGGAACAGACAAGGATTATCTCTATTCATGCATGACTTGGATCATCCTCCTTGATCTTAGGCTGATCATATCCTAAGACAAGTGCATACCATACTAAGAAATAAAACCTTTATCCAAATTGGATTGAGGAGGAACCAAAGAAAGAGCATTGTACCTACAAACAAATAGTATATACATAAAGATTAAAGAATAGGGATCCTTGGTAATGGTTCATGTTCATATGGTCGAGGTATATGCTGTAGTCAGCAAGTCATAGTGATCTATGACTGTATTTTTGCCTATGATCACATAGCTTAGTGAACTTCCCACGTAGACACCATTAGTACATGCCCCAGAACTTCATTGGAAATAATGCACAAAATGATACAAAACAATGTTGAAAGATCCTGATACAGATAAACAAATGATTGTACTCATAAATCAACCAAGTATTTGATAGCTTAACATAATTTTCTTGTCAAAGAAAATGTTACTTTTATCTTTGTTTTGATAAGGAAGGATGCATCCTTGTTGAAGACAGTTTGATTGTTGATGTTGATTGTTTGGTCAATTGATAAGTGGTTATTGTGTGAGTATTGTGTCAATGTTTGTTTTGCATCTGTGTTAATGAGTATGTACAAGGTGTTGCCATGTTTTTGTGTGATTTTTTTTTCGATGGTTTTTTGTTGTTTTTGGATTTTGTGGAATAGTTTTGAATGTTTTTGGATTTGATGAGACATTTTGAATGTTTTTGGATTTTATGAGACATTTTGAATGTTTTTGGATTTTTGTGAGACATTTTTGAATGTTTTTGCCAATGAATCACCAGTAATGTAGGATCCACTTCCATCATCTATATTTTAAGGGTATTGCCCCCAAGTGTAGACATGACTATGAAAAAGTGGGATGCAAGACGTATGAAGTAGTATCTCTGATTACAAATCAAATAATAAGCCATGGTTTGGATGGATGGGTGGATGCATGTATGAATGTGATCACAACGAGCCTGAAAGATACTGGAGCCATTGTCTTTACAAGTGGTGCCTGTTTGCCAGGTTTTCACCATCGCACTTACCCAAGGTGCCACTGGAGTGGTTGTTCACCATTTGGATGCATGATTTTTCTTAACTTTTTTTGAATGTTTTTGTATTTCTTCAAGACATTTTCTAAATTTTTTTGGTATTTTCTAGTATGCAAGGGAGCCTGATGCTCTAGACAACTTAGGTATAAAACCATTTGAGGTGCATACTATTGATTAGATCTGCAAGCAGTTCTCCTTCTGATGTAGCCAACTGATATGCCTCAGACCCAAATACAGCAGTGACAACATATGGGCCTAGCCAGTTTGATTCAAACTTGCCCTGATGTTCTATGTTTGGTTGGTTGCGAGGATTCTCTTGTAGAACAAGATCACCTACCTCAAATGTATGAGATCTAACTCGGTGATTGTAGCTTCTACTCATGCATTGCTGATAGGCTTTGAGGTGATTGTATGCAACTTGTCACTTCTCATCTAGTAACTCTAAGTCCTGAAGGCATGAGACTCTGTAGGCTTCGCCATCAATGAGATTATGCAAGGAAACTTGTAATGATGGTATCTCAACCTCAATAGGTAAGATAGCTTCTGCACCATAGACCAATGAATAAGGAGTTGCACCTGTAGGGGTTCGAATGCTAGTTCGATATGCCCATAGCATTGGATTTAGTTGAACATGCCAATCATGGCCTTCATCATTGACTATCTTCTTGAGGATCCTTAGTATGTTTTTATTGGATGCTTCGGCCTGACCATTGCCTTGTGGGTAATAGGGAGTGGAAAAGCGGTGTTGGATATGAAATTTCTCACAAAGTTCACGGACATCCTGATTTTTGAAAGGAAGACTGTTATCTATGATGATGGACATGGGTACATCATATTGGCAGATGATGTAGTTGAGGATGAATGAGGTGATCTGCTTACTGGTGACTTGGGTAAGTGGAACAGCTTCAATCCACTTTGTGAAATATTCAGTGGCAGTAATAATGAATTTATGGCCATTGGATGAAGATGGATGAATCTTACCCACAAGGTCAAGACCCCATTGACAAAAAGGCCATGGTGTCATGATTGGTTGTAGTTCCTAGGCTGGTGCATGTATCAGGTCACCATGAACTTGACATTTCTTGCACTTTCTAACAAAGTAGTAGGAATCTTTTTCCATAAATGGCCAATAATATCCAGTGCGCAGGAGTTTCTTGGCTAGTGACAGACCACTTGCATGAGTTCCACAAATTCCTTCATGTACCTCTTCCAAGGCCTTTGTTATCTTACCTTGTTCTAGACATCGAAGGAGAGTACCATCAAGACCACGTCGGTATAGGGTTTTGACAATAATGGTATATCAAGCAGTTTGGCGAATGAAGGTTTTACGTTGGTTATTTGATTGGTTGGGTGGAAGGGTGTGATCGCGGAGATAGGTGTAGAACTCACCGTACCATGGGTATTCAGAACTGACAAGGTGACATATCATTTTAGATTTGGGGATATCATAGGCAGGGATCCAAAGCCATTCTACCAAGAACTCGTAGTGTGTTGAATTCTGTGGAAGATCTAGGAGAGATGCGATGGTAGCCATAGCATCAGCAGCTCGATTCTGATCTCTTGGTATTTGCACAAAAGTGATAGTAGTAAATGATGTCTTTAGAGTGTCCACCATTTGCTTATATGGCATGAGTTTATCATCCTTGGTCTGATATTCATTTGTTGCTTGTCGAATGACCAATTGTGAGTCGCCATATACTTGCAGTTCTTGTAATTTCCATTGGACGTCTAGCCTGAGTCCTATGATCAAGGCCTCATATTCTGCTATGTTGTTTGTGCATGGAAATATGAGTCTGTAAGACTTTAGGATGCTATCACCTTGAGGTGTGATAAACAAAATGCCTGCCCCCGAGCCATGCCTAGTGTATGAACCATCAAAGTATAGCTTCCATGGTTGTACCTCTGTGATCATGAATATCTCTTCATCTGGAAAATTGGAAATGAGGGGATGATCACCTATGAGTGGTGCATCGGCCAACTGATCTACAATAACTTTCCCTTTGATAGCCTTACGGTCCACGTACTCGATGTTAAATTCACTTAGAATCATCACCCATTTGGCCAAGCGGCCTGTCAATGCTGCTTTGCTAAGTAAATACTTGAGTGGATCAATCTTTGCAATGAGTTGTACCTTGTGTGTTAACAGATAGTGCCTCAGTTTAGTGGCTGCTAAGATTACTGCTAGGAAAGCTCGCTCAGTAGGCATGTAATTGAGTTCATAGCCCACCAATGTGTGAGAGATATAGTAAAAAACACACTCTTTTCCTTCTATATTATGTTGTGCCAGTAGTACACCCAATGCAGTACTTGTTGCTAAGATATAGAGTAACAACGGTCTACTTGGATTTGGTGGCATCAGCAAGGGCGGATTCATGAGATAGTCTTTAAGCGTCTAAAATGCTTATTGGCATTAGGCATCCCACTGAAAGCAGATGTTCTTATGTAGCAGGTGTGTCAATGGGTGACATTTATCGGCCAACTGTGCAATGAATCTTCGGATGGATTGAAGTCTCCCTTGTAATGTCCTTAGCTAACTGATATTCTTTGGAGGTGGCATGTCCATGATTGCTTTTACCTTTGCTGGGTCGACCTCAATACCTTTGCTTGAGACAATGTATCCTAGAAGCTTCCCGGAGGTTACTCCAAAGACACATTTCTTTGGGTTGAGTCGAACATGATATTGTTCCAGTCTATCAAAGATTTTATCCAAGATGTGGAGATGCCCTTCTCTGGTGAGTGATTTTGCTAGTAAGTCATCAACATAATCTTCCATCATAGTATGCATCATGTCATGGAAGATGGTGGTCATTTCTCTTTGATAGGTCGCTCCTACATTCTTTAGACCAAAAGGCATTACATTCCAACAATATGTGCCCCATGGACATGTGAAGGCTATCTTATGTTGATCTTCTGGTGCGATCTTTATCTGATTTTATCCGAAAAAGCCATCCATGAGTGAAAGCATGGCATGTCCTGTTGTCAGGTCCACTATGATGTCGATATTTGGTAGGGGGAAGTCATCCTTAGGACATGCCTTATTCAGATCTCTATAGTCAGTACAAATGCAGATGCCCCCTTTTGGTTTGCCGACAGGCACAATGTTGGAGATCCATTCTGCATAATCAATTGGCCTAATGAATCCAACATCTAGGAGTTTCTTGAGTTCTGTTTTGACTAGTACTGCAATTTGAGGATGCATCTTACGAAGCTTCTGCTTGACAGGTTTGGCTCCTTCTGCTACGGTGAGGTGATGCATGACTAAATCAGGATCAAGCCCAGGCATGTCTGCATATGACCATGCAAAGTTGATCTGACGCTTTTGGAAGAACTCTATAAATTTAGGTTGTTCCTTTGGAGTGAGAAGAGATGCCAGATGTATGATATGAGGATTTTCAGGAGTACCCACATTGTATTCTTTCGTTTCCTCGATGAGAATTGTTGATCGTTCCTATTGTGTACTAGCAGGGAGAATATCAAACCCTTCATCCTCAGGCGCCTCAGAGAGGTTTTCACTATTCGATACACTCTTTCTTTTTACTTTTGTTGAATCAAATAGTGCCACGATGTGGTTTACACTGGAAGATCCATGTTTTATTGTTATATTTTTGCAGCTGAAAGGTTTGGCATCCATCCCGAAGTATGTTGCGCTATTAAGTTCAATGGCGAATCCAGCTTTGTGATCCCCACTCGGTAGGTTATCCCTTAATTCCAAAAAGTCAATGATGGCCTCATCATTTTGGAAGAAGTCAAGACATGGGGGATTTGGTTGGTTCCATTCGATGAGTTCAGGATGAATAATGGGCATTACTTCATCGATTAGGTTAAGTGTGTTAGATGTATCAGTGAAGGTTAAGACATTATGGTGAAGGTCGTTGATGGTACTCTCCCTATCAAAATCAGGCATAGGATGAGACGTAGGGTCTGTGGAAGATGTTTCCAGTTCAGGAACCCAAGTGGTCTTTATCTGTGCTTCTTTGTAAATAGGGATGTCTTTGCGTGGTAGAGGTGGTGATGTGTCTTCCTCATCTAAAGTATTAAGCTGCACAGAATCAAATTCCCATTCATGTGAGTCGGTCTCTGAATCACTTTCTAGCATCCGATTACTATACCACACTAGGATGTCCTTGGAGTTAAATACTACAGGTGTGATTGGTTGATGTAACTTTTTAGTGATCGGTGTTGCAGGAAGTTTGATGGGGATCAAGGAATCTAATATGGGAAGTACCAGTAATATTGACTCAGTGGTTTCTGCTGGAATTGCTGGTGCTATTGATGTGATGGCTACTGCGGATGGGATTACTAGTTCACTTGGTGGGATGAATGGTATTGGTGATAGTTGTGTTGGGGTTGTGAGCCTTGATGGGGTAGTTGGGATGGTGCTTTAGGCTGCTTTAATGATGAAAGGTGTCCTTTTTGCAGTAGGTTGACATAATGGTTTGCTAGGTTTTCCTTTGAATCTAAGTTTAGGAAATATTTCTTTCTCAAAGCCTAGGCCTGTATTACCTTTGGGATTTAATTCCAGCAGCAGGGGTTCATGTCATCCTTGTTTGCAATATCCCAAAGCACTCTGACCATCATATCCCATTTGTTGCATAATGAGGAGACCTTTGCCATACTGATCCATAGGAAGCTTAACTTGCAGTATATCAAGGGTGATGGGGTCTTTATAGATCCATTCCGCTAGGTCCTCATCTTCGATTTCTTCCTCTTGACTCTTTCCAAGGATGAAAGGCGTCAAAGCACATGCTAGTGTGATCAGTGGTTGTGGAAGTAACTATTGTGGTTTACCATGTGTTCTAGGAGAAATGGGCATTTGTCCCACACAAAAGAGTTGACTCAAGTTGTATTCCCCAGGTCCTTCTTCTGCTATCTTCATTTTAAGCTTTTCTTGCTTTGGTATAGTGGTGTTCGAACTAGCAAGAGAGGTGGGACTTATATATGATGTGGAGGAAATGGCTTTTCTATTATTAGGAATAGTAATCTCTTGTTGATGGTTGATATTATGGAAAAACGCAAAGGGATTTACATCGCTTAGGATTGTGATCTCTGCACCGTTATGTGGGAACTTGATACATTGATGGTAGGTAGATGGAACAGCTTGCATGGCATGTATCCAAGGTCTCCCTAACAATAGATTGTATGCTAGAGGAAGGTCCAGAACTTGATAGATGATGTGCTTTACCACAGGGCCCACTCGGATTGGTAGTACCACAGCTCCTTTGGATGAACACTTTGCATCGTCATAAGCTTTGATTGTGATCTTCTTGCAAGGATCCACTGATTCTATGGCATATCCCAATGCTGTGACCAATTGTAGTGTACAAATATTTAAGCCTGCTCCATTATCGATTAAGACTCACTTGATCCTGTGCTGATTAATAAATCCTTCGATGTGGAGTGAGGCGTTATGAGGTTGCTGGAAGGAAAAGTTGTCACTTTCGGAAAAAGTGAGACAAGGTGATGACTTTAGACTTCCAACCATGGCTTGAAATTGGTCTATATTCAGATTTGCAGGGACTGACGCCTCTTGGAGGGCTTGATCCAAGATAGTTTTATGAGATGGCGATAGACACAAAAGCTCTAAAATGGATATAAGCGCAAGGGTTTTGTCTAATTGTTCCACAAGATTGTACTTCTTTGAGATGGAGGTGGTGCCTTGTGGAGCTACCTTTATGGTGACCTTGCCACGACGTGTAACAACATTGCAATTTGAGTTGGGATTTTTTAAGGTTATAGTTGCAACTTGTTCACTAGCATCATACAGATGATTTACAATGTAATTATATGCAGCCTGTGTATAATCAGTGGTATCAGTGCCTCACCTGGAAGTGGAAGGACCCCTTTGATCTTGTGATGGAAGTGGATTTTTGAACATCAGATGGTCATTATTGGTTGTTTTTGGGTCATGTCCTTCAATTTCAATTTCTCCTCAGTCAATAAGATCCTAAATAAGATCTTTTAATCGGTGACAATTACTTGTCTTGTGTCCTCTTCCTTGGTGGAAATCACAGTGTTCAGTATCTCTCCACCATGCCGGTTTGACCTAAGGCTCATAGTTTGATAGTTTAGGTAGAGTGACCAAATTTTGAGAAATGAGTTGTCACAGTACTGTTTCAATGGGTTCCCCTAAGGGAGTGTATGTTTATTTTTGTTTTTGCTGATGAGGTCTTGGTTCATCATGAGATGTGATGCGACCTTGATTGGAAGGAACATTTGTGTTATTCTGAGGTGGAGGATTTTGTCCTACAAATCGAACCACAGGTTGTGCATTTTGGACAGTCCTGGCATCCACAACCCCATCATTGACGATATTCTTGTTTTTATTCTAGAAGCTTGGTTTATCACTATTGAAGCATGGGCGAGGACCATCTTTTGGTTCATTAAATATTTTGATGAGTCCTTTCTTGATGAGTGCTCGTTCACATTTCAAACCCTTGGTGATCATATCATTAAAAGAGTCTATGTCTTTGACATCCAGGTGAAATTCCATTTCTTCGTTTAAGTTGGAAATGAATATTTCCACTAGTTCTCATTCAGGTAACTAAAGAGAACGTCTGCTAGACATTTGGTGCCATCGTTGCAGGAATACTGAGAATAGTTCACCTAGTTTTTGTTTGGTGTTGCACAGATCAGCCATGGTAATGTCGCGTTCAATGTTATGAGAGTAATGAGCGAGGAATTTCTAGATAAGTTCCTCAAATGTTCTAATGCCACCTGATAGTCGGGAAAACCATGATGTGGTTGTTCCTCCCAAGCTTTGGGGAAAAAGGTGTATTAGGTATGTGTCTTCATATGCCACTTCAAGACAAGCGGAATGAAATTCTCTGACATGATCATGGGGATCTCCCTTTCCTCTATATTTTTCAAATTTGGGTGTTTCGAATCCTCGTGGAAAGGGTGGCATGTAAATATTCTGATCAAAAGGATAGGGACAGATGTCATTGAGTGAGAATTGGTTAGTTTTGACACCACTATGAAGTTGCTAGGTGAGATTCTTGACTTGTTGCCGTAGCATCTCCATTTCATCTGGAGGAGGAGGTGGTGGGTTACCTCGAGGAATGTTATATCTGATGGGATCTCTACCTCTTTCCTCTTCATGGTGACTTTGTCTTTCTGATGCTTGTCTTAATTGGGCAAGATCAAAGTCTGAGGGGAGTTTTGCTCCTTCTTGAGCAAGTCTTAAGAAGTGAGCATCCGCATTGCTCCTGAGTATTTCGTCAAATAGTCTGTTAAAGAGAGGGTTATGCTGGGCCCTTTCTATTGTTGCAGGAGTAGGAGTACTTGGGTTTTTTTCATTCGCATTTCCTCCAAGTTCTTCTTGAAATTCATTGAGATTCTCCTCTTCTTCTTCTTCCATTTCTATTTCTCATTGCCTTGACTGTGATCGGGTTTGGGCCATTTTGTTTACAAGCTTTTTGAAGTTGTGTGAAAATGATGATGAGTTTTTGATGAAATGAGAGATTGATGGTTGGTTAATTGTGTTGCATGTAGATCTCTAGCACTTTTAAGGTAGATGTAATCGAAATTCCTTCTTTGAATTGCTTGTTTGTTTTGATAAGTTTTGATGTGATAAGGTGTAGAGAAATCTGAGATGTGTTACAGATTTAACTACCTAGTAATGAGAGGATTCACTCATGAACTAGTTTTACCCTGCGTAGATGTGTCTCTTAGGATGAGCTTATCCTAGATGTAGAAACAATCTAAAAAGTGATGTGATGTGTTTGATTCAAGCAATATCTAAAAAGAGAACTTGGGACAAGAACCTCTGAATGTTTTGAGAGTTGGAACGGATTGATGATGAAATGATGATGTATGAGTAAGATAATGGATGAAATGCTTTCAACTTCAATAAACACTTTGTGTCACAAATGGGACAAACTCTACCTCTTCCCTTTCGGGTGTTGGTGGTATTTCTCGAGCTACGTTGTAGGTGATACAAACGTTTGGGAAAAAGTTGGGATTAATCTTACCTCCTTGGTTTTTGTGATAACTCAGAGCTCTATATTGCATAAAAGCTCTGTGGTTCAATGATTCTGAATCAAATTCGTTTGTTTTGCCTTGAAGGTAGAGATGCATGTGATGCAGAAAGACTCTATGTGAGACAAAGATTTGTCTATTTATATAGAAGAACTTCCTTCTTTTGATCAAAGCCTTTGAGTTTAATGGTCTTCTTTTCAAGTTGATATTCTGATGACGCTTCTTCTTTCGCAAGATGTGAAGAATGGTCATAAAGTTTTGACTCTTTTGTTGTTTGCACTTTGTTTTTGATGTGTTTGTTTGGTTTGAGAAATGTTTGGTTGGATGAATACTTTGTTTTTTGGAAGTGATTTTCTTTGGATGTTTCTTTGATAAGAAAACAAAGCAAGCACACAAACACAAGAATGTTGCCTAAATTGCACAAATGAGTATGGGTCTAGATCAACCCAATCCTTGGACTTGTATATGACCCTTCCTTTAGATGTATTTTAAAGTGTATTTCCAAAGCTTGAAGTCGGCTCAATTTGCACTTGGTTTTTAAAATGAACACACTTTCAAACACTTTTTATCCCTAAGGTCAAATGGCCAGTTGTGATAAATTTAGCCCACATCTTGATATTTCTTCGACTTTGGTACTACATACCTTATGAATCCCACCATGGCAGGTAAGGATGTGATATACTAAGTCTTGCGTGAGCATAACAAATAGATGATCCCTATGATGGGGGAGTCACCACTTTTATCAAGCCACAAGTGACTTTTCAAAATGCTATGTTTCTACTCAAGGAAATATGTATGGTGAGTATCTTGGGAGCAAAACCATCTATGCACTTGCACTAAATTATATCGCAAATATCCTCAATCAATAGAACAGGTGGGCTACTACTTAAAGGTGTTTAGTCATGTTCGATGTTTTTGGACATAAGTTCATTCTGCAGTGACTCACTTAAGATCCTTGTAACTGGTGGTGGGGCCCATTTGTCCTTTCAGCCAGTTACATTGTAGGAACAGCTATACCCAAGGCTACAGCTTTCACTCTCAACTGATTTCTATAGCGGCTCGAAGGATTTACCGCTTGAGGTCATTCCCAAGAGTATCGATCCCTTGGCAAGCCTCTCTTAAAAAGATAAACTTTGAGTGTTACTAACACTTTTCTCTTGCACCTAAGACCACAAAAGCCAAGGGAGAGGATAGTGTGTGTTAGAGGTAGGACCACTCGACTGACTTTTTGCACAAGTGTGCCAAGCACGAAAGACACTTGTTCTTTTTAATCCACCATTGCAATGTGATCTAACTATTTGGAGATGTTGCTCCAATAGCCATGGTGTTCCTTTTAACTTTCAAAGGCAATGTGTTTTGTATTCTAGAAATTGGAAGTCCTAGTCAACTTAATGAAAACACATTTTGCTTGAAGTAAAACTATTTTTGAGCTTGAAGGAAAAATGGCTTGTTCTTTTTATATTGCCCAAAACAAAGTGTTGATTGTAAATTTGTTTAAGTTGATGCAAGAAAATAAATTTTGTTTTGTTGATTTTAAGCACCAAAACGAAGTTTGTTTCCTAACTTGAAAAAAAATAAAGTTGTTTTGTTCAATTTTAAAACACCAAAGACAAGTGACCCTAACTAGAAAGCAATGAAAATTTGTTTTTGTTCAAGTTTTAATGCACCAAAGGAAAATTTGTGATTTTTAATGGTGAGTTTTAACCTGCACAAACAACAAATTGTTAGTAAAATTTATGTCCAAGGGGGGGCTTCCACAAGCCTAAAATGTTCACTTTTTTGGTTACAAGGTGATTTTTACGACATTCTGTTGTAATAGCGCTAGTCTACGTTTGAAAAGAGGCGCTATTTAACACTAATGTGCTGAAAGAAGGGGAAAGACAGAAAGGCAAAAGCACTGAAAGAGGGTTAGTAGTGCCAAAACAACGTCAAAAGCACCAAAATAGTTCCAAAAGCGTTGATCTTGAGCCAATAGCGCTATTGTAAGAAAAATAGCGCTAAAACCATAAGTATCGATAGCGCTAGAACGTGTTCAATAGCGCCAAAGCGCAACCTGTGTGACACTTTCAACATTCAGACATGGTAGTTTTAAAAAAATGATATTTTTGCTATTTCGATTCACGTCGGGTTCACCAAATGATGCCCTGCAAAATGGACAAGGTTAGTCAATGACAAATAACACAAAAGACACAAGAAAATTGTTAGTGTTAGTCAATCAAAAACTAATCTAAACAGGCATATCAAGAGAGACACTAAAATCATGAAAGCATATTTAACTAAAGAAGCAAAGATGATGAGGCATCTCCAAATACCTCCTAACATGCTCTTAGCTCTTTCTCCCTTGTTCCTCTCCTCTCCAAGTTCCAAAATAGTGTAGGTCTCAGCAGCTTTTTGCACTATGGATGCTTATGGAGGATTGAGATTGTAGTATTGTGCTCCAAATATAAAATGAAAAGCTAATATTAAGCTATTGATGCTAAAATGATTTATTTTAACCAAAATGACAATACATGAGTTTGCTATGCTAAATGCTCTCTTAAAATGCCTATAGCTTAAATGCATACAAGTTTTTAGGATCTAGATTATGAAGGAATGAGCTCTATTTATAGGAAAAATAGAGCAATGGATGGTTGAGATTGAGCAATCTCAACAAGGGTCAGGATTGAATGATTTCAAATCCATGTGAGGGCTTTCAACCCAATCCTAGGATGACAAGTGTCAATGTGAGATAGGCTAAGAGGGGAGAGAATAAACATTAAATGTTTGACATGACCTTGGGAGTTAAAGTCAAGGTTGGTTGAATGAATAAACTCTTTATTCAAAGAATAAAGCTTTTATCCAATGGATAAACTCTTGTGCAAATGTGAAATGGATGAATATGGTCAAAACAATAAATGTTTGGGGAGACAAGTTTGAAATAACCATAAATGGTTATGTAAGAGCCATAAATGGTCATGTAAGAGCCATTAGTGGTCTTGGAAGACTTTGGGGGTAAATTTGTTGAACACACAAAACATTAAATGCTTTTCAAAGACTTTGGAGTCTTTGAGAAGTGACTCCATTTTGCTTAGGAAGGGGTTAAAAGAATCTAGAAGGGGATTGGATTTGCAAGTGGATTTGGTGGGTGAGGGAAAATGGGATTTTATTAAAATAAATTAATTTATTTCAATAAATGTGTGCAAGTTGCATTTGTAGGAAAATGCAAGTGGGGTGGGTTTTAAAATGATTTAAATAAATGTTAATTTATTTAAAAGAGGAAAAGGGGGATTTTAATTAAATAAATAGATTTTATTTATTTAATTGATTTGAATTTGATTTAATGAATTAATTAAAATAAATTGAATAATTTATTTAATTAATAGAAGAATGTTTGGGGATGAATTAATTAAATATTAATTTAATTAACTGATGGCTAGTGGATTTTTAATCAAATAAATAGCTAATATTTGTTTAATTAAGCTGGACAGATTTGTGTGACTACACTTTCTTATAAAGTAAACACTATAAGTTAGTTGTTGATAAAATGTTGAAATTGAAGTTACACGAGGTATCACACTTTGTATAGTAAATTTTACCTTTTTTTCTTCAATTGTTTTTTGTATATTGATAACTTGAAACTTTAATGCAAAAATATATTTTTAACTATTTTTTTATTTATATATATTTTTCAATAAATTTGAAAAGTTGTGTGTACTGAAATATAACTATTTCCATTTGGCTTCACCTTTTTTCTTAATTATTTATCCAAATTAGAAAAGAATTATATCATCTTGAAATAGACTCTTTTCTCTAATGCAGTTATTTTTTTCAAAATTTTTAGATAAATTTTAGTATTTTTCCTTTACAAGATAATCAACCTTATATTTTAGTGTTGATAACATACTTTCAATAAAATATAAAAAACTAATTAAAATATTAAAAGATATATATTCTAGAAAATTTACTCGTAGATCTATAAAAGAGTATTTTAACATTTCAAAAAAAATATTATTTATAAGAGTAGGAGTTGTTGAAACATCAAGTTTTTTTTTAAAAAATAATAATATTTTTTGGTAATTAGACCCAAAGTGGTATAAAATATACATTTAGTAGACAATTCCAATTGGAAAAGTTGTGGCCCATATATAAGATAGCTATAATGAATCTCTATAGACCATATGTTTAACTAAAATAAATTTTTAGTTAGAATTACTTAAATTTACTTGTGCTGATAAGTTGGCCTGAAACATGATACATTTTGTGCTTTTACCCTTTAGTCTTGCATATAATTTTTAGATTAAGGCATATTTATTCATGGTTTATATACTTGCATTAGTTATCTCTTTTTATCATGCATTTTTTATATTTTATCATTTGAAAAAGAAAATTGTTGTCATTTTGTTTTCATTTAGTTAGTTCCATGATGCATTTATTTCATAGATGTGATAATGGATTAGCTTCCCTTGTTTCAATCTATCCCTCTCCTAAGGATCCTCCTACCCATGATGACATTTTAGTGCAAAAAGAGACCATTAACACTACTTTCAAAACTCTCCCTTCTAAGAATGAAGTTTTTATGAATAATGTTTATATTTATCCTAAAATGTGCCTCTCATGAGAGTATCTTAGAGGAAAAGGATGTGTTAGCATCCTCAAAATTATAAATAAAATTTTGAGGGCTCAAGGTGTAAATTGGAATCATACAAATTGGTATGTCCTTGGAATAGATTTTGCAAAATGCCTCAGGGTCTGATCATGAACTTTATCCTAGTTATGAAGCATATTTAAATGTCCTTTTGGTGGGCATTTTATATTTGATTAGTGACTTTCTATTCTAGTCACCCATGGCTTAAGTAATTTTGTTAGGGTTTTCTTATCATTTGAAAACTGACCCCAAACTCTAGTACTTCTTTTTTAACCGGTTACCTTAGGATTTGATCTTAAGTATTTGGCCCCACACACTAGATATCCTAGGAGCATAAGCTATATGCAAGTGCTTCACAGTTATTATGAAAATGGGTTATAGTTTCAAAGTCCTCGATGCACATTGAAGTAGGTTGCACACCTTGTCAAGGCTTTGAGTCTTATTTGACATGGTAGTTTGGTCATGTTCAACAAGGTAACGTAGGACTTAGTAAGGGAAGAAAATAAGTTTAATCGAGTTTTGAGTAATGATTTTTGGCCATGAGATTTCTAGTTGTGTAGCTTAGGTGCTCACTAGATTGATTTAAAGCTTTTGTCAAGTGTTGAGTTCATACCACAAGGTACAAGAAATTGTGTAGTCAGAGCTCGATGAAATTCTTCATTGGTGTCTTGATGAGTGTTTGAGGAAGGTTGTTGTGTAGTGATGCGAAGATTGACTTAGCACTTGTTGAGAGGATTTCTATTTATTGGGCACATTTCTAAGCAGATAGAGACAAAATGCTTTGTCAGCAGATGAAAGGGGTCCTATGTGTCAACTCAGGACGTGGTGATATGACTTTGGGGATTTTAGCAAGTCCCCGAGTGAGGAAAAGAGAGACTAGTAATGTTGAAGCCAAAGATAGGTGTACACTCGATAAAGCTCAAAGTGACTTGTGTCAAGTTCAAATGAATAAATTAGGAGTGATTGAATGCTTCAACACTTAAGAAAGAAATACAAAATGCATTTGAAGTGCATCATACTCATACAACAACAATTCTTTTTCATCGAGAGATAAAAAGTGGTTTCATGTGAGCATTAGGGAGGATTATTTTAATCTATATG
Source organism: Cryptomeria japonica (assembly GCF_030272615.1). Lineage (NCBI taxonomy): Eukaryota > Viridiplantae > Streptophyta > Pinopsida > Cupressales > Cupressaceae > Cryptomeria > Cryptomeria japonica. The sequence goes on along the minus strand of NC_081414.1, from coordinate 262,151,891 downwards.
AAAATAATGTGACAATGTAACAACAATGTGTAGTTACAATTATGTTCCACCACAAGAGGTATTTTCATGGAAAATACAAAGGCAAGGATATTAAAACTAAAGATAAGATGTTGTGAGAGTTGACAAGAGAAGAAATATTCTTGAGTCCAAAAGCAAGATCAGTTGAGGGGCAGCTATTTTAGTGAGATGAAATGAGAATATTCTAGTTGCAAATCAGATTTGGAAAGAGGAAAATTGGAAAAAATTAGATGAATCTGAAGAGACTTTTCCTTCTTCTTATTCTTCTTTCTTCTTCATTCTAGGGGTTCCATTCTCCAATTTTGGCATATGTAATTGTTTGTACAGGGTAATTTTGGACAAAGTTTTCTTTGAAGTTTTTTTTTTTTTTTTTTTCTTTCTTTTTTTTAGAATGTTGTAATTAGTTTTATCATAATGGCCAACAATCTAGTTTGTGCTTTAGGAACTGTAGCGTCGTAAATTGTACACCCTTGCTAGGGTGGTACAATTCCACACTTGGTTTAGCACTCACCTTAGTGTGTTTTGCATCTTTCATTTCTAATCTCCTTTAAGCATTTAATTAATCAATTTAATTAAATCTAAATTCATGTTTCATCACTACACACATTATAAAGTTGGGCCATTTACCCTAAGTGCTCCCCTTTTAATTTTATTTCTTCAATAAATCATTTAATCATAAACCCTAATTATGTCCTATTTCGACCTTTAAGGCCTGATTTCTCATGTCAAAACATCTCAAAATTAGTTGTAACTTTGGAATTCACTCTAATATCATCATATCTAACGGCCCTAAAAATTTGGTGAAAATTTGGTTGGACCAGGTGCATGTTGCACCTGGTCCCTAACATTTTTCCTGAAATTTTAGGAGCATAATTCTATAATATTATAATGCTTAAACCCAATAAATTGGTGGAAAATTAAAATCCTAGGTTGGCTTGAAGATGAAATTAAGATCTAGGGTTTCATACATAAGAGATCTCTTTCTTCATTTGAAGGCAAGAATATAAGATCTAGAGAAGTTTGGAGCAAAGCTATCACAAGGAGCCTTCTATGTAGCAAAAGAGAAGATCTTTTGGAGTCTTCAAAAACATTTAACAACACCTATCAAGCATTCATCAATAATTATTTCATCAATTAGGGTCTTTTTGAAGATGTAGGGAAGCAATAGGAGATCACCGACTGAAGATTGGCTTGTACCTCTCCATTGGGGTTGGATATGGTTTCATGTTATTTCCATGTCTTTGTATGAGCTTCATTACATCAATTTGATTTACATTCATGCTTTAGATCACTTTGCATAATTTATTTAGGGTATTTACTTTGTCAATTACAAGCATTTAGGGTTTACTCTTTAGGGTTGCTCTTGATTGTTTGCATTCATCTTAGGATCTTGCACATACTATTTTACTATAAAAATCAGCTATTTGTTGAGGTGGAAATCACTGAAATAGGGGTTTGACTAAGGAAAAAACCTACATAGCCACCCAAAACCCTATTTTCAACTATAGGTGCAAATTTTAGGACCAACAAAGAACATAGACTCAGTTCCAGGGACCAGATCTCAGTAGAAACCCTTGGGACAAAGGTGTGGCACCCTGTTCCTACCCAGGACAAGGGCATGGTGCCTTGGTCCTCCCATATTTTTGCGAGTTTTGGTAGAACAAGAGTTTGCAGTCTTTAGATTATAGTCTGTCAATCACAACTTCTGGTCTGTAGAATCAGGATAGGGCCGTAGCACTCCTGTCTCGGAAATTTTGGCTCAGATTTATGGCACAAGTGCACCTCTAAAATTGTCTCTTAATATGTACTTTTCAGTAGTATATGAGTTATTCTTAGTTCTGGAATTCTAGATTAGGGTTTCTTGTGTATACTTGTATTCTAGGTTAAATCATTCAAATCTCCACTTTACATTTCTCCCATCTCTCATTTATAGCAAGGGAACAGAAACCCTGAGAGGTAATCCTTGACTCTCTCTTCCTCATAAGAAGTATCTGAAGTGTGTTACCTCCCTAGGCTCTTTTGTATTCCACGAGTGTGTACACGAGAGTGGGATTAGGGTTTGTTTGCTTAGTCTCACTTTTTCCCCTACACAAGAACAGATCATGCTATTAATGTCTCCGGAAATGTATATTTCTTTTTTTTACTCAGTGATATCAAGGATGTATTGTAATATGTTCTGGTTCCCTCTTTCTCCTAGAGTGGACCGTTTCGAGTAGTTTTGGTCTAGGGGGCTTATTTTGTATAATATTGCTTATTCTATTTTTAGCTAACCCTTAATTAGGTTTTCAATGTTGTATCTCATATTTAAGGAGTGCAGATGGATGAGTTGTGTAGTGATGAAAAAGTGAATTGTATGTGAAGTGTATGCAAATGATATGCAAGCAAATTTGAGATTGTGAATGTGTGAAATTCAATTTGAGAAGATCTTTGAAGGTGATATGTTAAGTGAGACAATGTGTTGTGATATCAAATGTTATTAGAGATGTTTGACATGATATCAGTTGCTTGATCCAGTTGTTCAAGGATGATTTTATGTTTAGGATAATCCATCTCAATTTCAATTCACCTATTTCATTTGTTATTGATTGACAGTGAGTCCATCTGCAACAATTTGTATCTTGCTTTGAAGAAGTGATCTTCAGCTGAGCAAGTCATAATTTGTATCTTGCCTAAGGTTGTGCGCCTTAGTCTGCAAGTATGGAGTAGTAAGCTCTTTGGAAAGAAGCCATATTCACTATAATTTGTTGATGGTTGTTGTGTTGTTGTTAAGTAAGTTGACGCCATTTATAATTAATTTGTTTTGAAGTTATGGATTGATTCACCTACCCTCTTAGTCCTACTGTGTGTTCAACAATGAATAGGTCAGATTATCTTCAAGTTGGTGCAACCCACTTGATTATCCTTCTCTTGATTTTTCCACTATGGATGAATTATTTCTTCTAGTAGTAAAAGTTGGAAGAAATATTCTAAAGGGATCTCTTATTCTCTACATGCATCAAGTATAGACCATTTCTCAATTTTCCTATGCATTATTAGTAGATAACTTGGTATTTGATGAAATAGATATTATACCTAAGTGTTGAAAACTAAAATTACAATATCTATGAAAACAAGAAATGAATTTTAAAACCCTAGATACTCATAGTTTGGCACTATCCCTAGAAATGACACTTAAAATGTATGTTTTCCTATAACAACATAGAGCTATATGTTCGACATTACAACTTAGGGATATGGTTATCCTAGGATACGAAACTATTAATCATTATGTAATACATTAAATTGTTGATCAAGGATTTAGACTTAAGATGAAACTCGTACTATCTATACACTAGGAGGCATTTTGGTTTCTACTAAGCTTCTAAATTAAGGAATTTATTAATCTCTCTTTTTAAATAAATTGGTAAATGATTGTAGGAAATGAACATTATTTCTAAGCTACAATTCTTAATTATAAGAAAATGTCAATTACAGTTAAAAGAGAAATGACAGTTATAACATGTAAACAACAATTATAATAAAAGGAAATGATAGTTTCAAATGAAGACACATACAATGTGCACATGTAACTAAATGATAACCAAGGTTAACTAGAATAAGGGTAATCACAAAAACCCAACTAATTAACTGAATTCCATAATGATAATGAAAGTATGGAAATAAGATGAATAAACAAATAAATTCAATACTCCCTATTGTGAGATCACTTCCATTGTTCTTCTGCTTCTTGTGGAATGATGGCTCTTAGTATTGTGCTTATAACATGCAATGTGACACAAGAATTTCAAGATCGTGATTATTAAAAATGGGAGATTGAAGCTAAATTTATTGATTTCCAAAGGAGGAATTGGACAGTTGAGATGCATTTGAGAACAAAAATGATCAATGACTGATATTGCTTGAGACAAAATTGATTGGGAGTTGAATTCATTTGATTGATGAGTTGACTAAATTGATTGATTAGTGAACTGGATAGATTGATCAGTGAACTAAATAGACGAGTCTATTTCAAAAAGTTGTTTTGGAGTTAGAAAAGGTGATTGAGGAGTTAACTGAGTTAACTGAGGAGATGACTGATTTGATTACCCAATCAAAAAAAGGTGATTGAGAGTTAGACTGAAAGTCACTACTAGTTAGGATTTTGACATGTGCTGGAGGAAATTGACTTGAAATTCAAATTTCAATTGCATTTGATTTGAATTTGGGTTTTTGGAATCATGAAATGAAATGTACCTTTATTGAAATTAAGTGAAATTAACATTTGGGGAATTTTGAATTTTTGAATTTTGAGTTAGAAAAGAATGAATTAGATAAATAAATTATTTAATTTTAGAAAATTGGAAATTGAATCTAATTAAATAATAAAGATTATTTAATTAAAGGTATTAATTCGCAATTAATTAAATAATAAATATTTAATTAATATAAGAAAAGGAGATTAAATGATTAATTGATTAAGAAGATATTGAATAATTAGTATATGATGAAAGGCGATGATTAAATTAGTTTCGAAGAATAAATATTAGATTAACCAAATAATTAAAAGAATTATTTATTTAATAAAGAGGAATAATTAGCATGTTAATGATGAGACATTTTTTAGGTGTCTATATTTGCCCCTCTTTGAGACAATGTTGGAACAACGTTGTTTCAAAGAAAACAAAAGATTTTCCTACCCCAGTGTGCCCTAGCGATAGAAGGGTGTAAATGTGCCCCCTCGGAAAATTGGTTGATTTTTTTTGAAATTGAGACCAATTTAATGATATTATGTTCAGGAGTCATAGTTTCTAATTTCATGAATTTTTGAGTTCGTTTGACTGATCTACAAGTGTTTTGAAGTTCATGGGGTCCACAACTATTCTATGGGGGGAAACCCTAATTTTGGCCTATAAATAGAAAATCCAAACCTCATTTGGCTTTTTTGCATTCCTTGAGTTTAGAGCATATAGAGCGCTTTTAGAGCTTTCTGTGAGCATTTTGAGTGTGATGGCAAACATTGGAGCACAAAAACACTTATCTGAGCGAGTCTGATCTTATTAGCGTCTAGCTAGCATAGGAGGCATGGTGAGTATCTCCAAAATTTTGATAATTTTTTTGCCTATTTTTGAAGTTTTTTCCAAATTTGTCAACTCTCTAATTTATCCTTTTTGCATGTGTTATTCAACTTTTCCACTTTCGTTTTAAGTTTCCCACATCTATTATCTTAATCTCACATGCAATACGTCTATCACATAAGATATAAATGTTTCACATAAGACTATTTATTTTCACATACGTTGTATCATTGTCACATGGGTATTAACTATGTCGCATGCGCATTATCAATTTCACATAAGACTTAACTATTTCACATTGCACTTAAGGATTTCACATGTGTTGTTAAAGTGCAATTTTTTAGTTTTTGAGCTTTAAATTAAATGGACATTTTGATTAACAATTTTATTTGTGGTGGCATGCAGGAGATTCTTGATATTCTAGGCACTCGACAAAATAGGCCTAGTGGCCTTGCATTGCGAGGTCAGTTATTTCCTGAGGACATTGCTCTGATTCATCACATTGGTTTATATCAAGTGCTGCATATCCTTGAAGTTACAACCAATAGGGGTCTTATTACTGTATTAGTTGAGAGGTGGCATTCACAGACATGCAGTTTTCATTTGCCAACCAGTGATGCATCTATTATGTTGGAGGATGTATGAAGGATATTACTGATGGGGAAGTTACTCAAAGAGAGCTTACCACTTGTCTAAGGGAAGTCATATGTTGTTCTAGTGGGCTTCATGCTTTGTTCATATTGTCTTCAAAACAATTTGGACAACTAAGCTCCCTAGGAGTGCTCCCAATCTAGATGTGCTCCTTGATTGCTCAAGCATGGTTGAGATTCACTAGGGTAAATCCAACCTTATACTCTAAAACTCCTCACAAGTGCTTGCAGGGGTTGTAGTAGGTTTTGGTGATGTTTTCCTAAGACAATCAATTGGTTTTGAGTGAGGGTTTTAGTCTTTTCTCCATCGCTCCTTCATTTTCCTACTTTCTAGGCCTTATAGCCATAGAGCCCCAATTAGCCCTACCAAATTGGTTTTTGTGAATTGTCTCCCAACTTATCCAAAGACTCACACACAATATTTGTTGAATAGGATACCCTTTTGGAAGTAATTTCCAACTTATGAATTTAGGAATCTAAGTCTGACTGTACAGGTACGAAACCTGAGAAATGCTTGTTTTAGGTGGTTTTGGGCTTGTTTTGGTCTTTTTCCAAGGTTTAGGTGTCTTCCTTGATTTGCCACATCTCCAAATTCACACATATGTTCTGCCACACACCACTTGTTCATCCCAAATACTCTGCAACTCCAACCCTACTTTTTCCTACAAACACTTGCATAATCTCATTCATTTCCTAACCGGGCTATGATTGAGCTCACCTAGGAAATAATGCTCTTTGGCCTTTCAATTACCTCCAAAGGAAAATTAAATTTATATACACTGTACAAAGGTTCCATGGCTCAATTCCCAAGGGTTACTAAGAAGAACTCAAAGGACTTGAAGCAGGAACCATGTCTGGGCCTCTCAAACCCTTACTCAGACTGAAAACTTACAAAATGAGAAACTCAATTCAAACCTGCAAATAAACTAATCAAATTGCTTCTTGAGCACTAAAAGAACATGAAAAAAACAATAAGGAAGGTACAACAATGCAATCAATCCATTAAGTATGGATTGCTGCTCTAATTCTTGACAATATGTAATGTAAAACTTCAAAATTGGTCTCAAAATGTATTCCAATCTAATCCAGGCGTTGAACAACCTCATTAAATTGATTCTCAAAGATTTTATATGAAATTTGTATCCTAAATAACTCTCCATTGGTTCCCTAACCAACCCTTTGCACAAAAATGCAAAAAGTTGCTCAACGTTGCAAAAAGTTGTCAAGCAACTTTGACAACTTTTGCCAAAAAGTGCATTTTTGCCTTACATGCTTGATTCTCTCCTTCAAACCATCTAAGATGACTAAAAACCATTACATTGGCATGTTCCAATTCTAAACAAATCTATTCAAGAAATTTTTCATCAAAATGCAAGATTTTGCCATTTTAGGCTTACAAGGGCTTACAAGCCAAAATTGAGCAAATGCATTGTCCTAAGGACATTCAACCTACCAAAGCACTACAAAAACATATTAAGATCTAAGAGAAAACTCTTATTCACCACTCCAAACAAAAATAAGGACAAACACACCAAAATGTAGAAACTGGACTCAAAACTAGCTCAAAATTAGGTGCTCCCGCAACAATTACACATTCTTATCCATGGAGAGAGGGTTGTGTGTGATCATAGGGCAAGGGTTGTAGTGCTCTATGAGCTATTTGAGTTTCATGAGAAAGATCTTGGGATGATTGGAGACTATGAGATTGGTTGGGACCACCTTAGTGAGGATTACAATGATCTCACTATAGTATTATGTAGTATCATAGCAAGACTTTTAGTTCTAGATCGGCAATGCCATGGCTTTCCTATGGGATGGGGCAGGGATTTAGCAGATATGATTACTGAGAGATGAGTGTATTCTTGGGGTCCATGCTTATTAGTGACGTTATATTATCAAATGCACATAGTATTCTATTTGAGGTACAAATCCATAAATTATGGTATCACGCTCCTACAGGTTTGGGCTTAGGAGCATATTGCCATTTTTTGTCCAGTTGCTCATGTCTAGCTACAGGCCGAAGAGCCTTATGCGTATAGATACACATGTGTGATTAGGCATAGGGGTATAGGCAATACCTTATATTGGCGACAAGCTATAGATGTGTTACAACAATTTATTTGGAGGCCTTACCTTGATTGCCCCAGTTGGGCAGATGACGAACAACATCTTTTGTTTTGTAGACAGTAGAGATACCTTATTGGTAGGACAATTTTTACTCAACATATTATATCTGTTCATCTCCATAGTTGAGTTTTGAGATAGTTTGGCGAGGTCCAAGGTGTGCTAGATGTGACTACATATTTTGCTTAGTTTGCTTGAGAGGTGTTAGATTGGGGGGGTTGTTTAGAGGCTCATGTGTAGCACCTTACCTCAAGTATTTCACCAATGATTCATATACAATCATTCACAAAAATAGATAGTTACATGTATTTGATTACTAATAATAAAATAAAAAATTACATAGGATGATCAATTTAATCCATATTTCTTTACAACATATACATGAACTCAACTACTTTTAAAAATGAATGATATGCTCATCTTTATCAATAAGGGACAAGATTATTTGTTGGAAGAAAACATTTAAAAGATAAATTTAGAGTTCTACTATATCTAATTCTACTAATCATCATAAAAGTAGACGATGATGAAGAAAAGTGAAAAACAGAAGAAAACATTGATGATTACAACAAAGGAGTTCCTAATGCTGTAATATTCTACCATGTGATTTCAAACTGTCATCTATCATAATTGGTCTGATCTACAGCTCATCTCGACCCATCTCACCCCTACTATTTTAAGGGATCAAAATTCTGGGTCATATGATTGCCCCCTTGCATCAGGGCGATTATTGGTGACCTGATTCCATAGAATAGTAGGACAAGTCAGCGCAATGCCCTACTCGAGCTACCTCCATTCGAGTCATATATATAGTGAATCTTACAATATGATATTAATAATAGTTTGTGTATTATGTTACGTATATATGTATTTATTGTGAGTCTTATAATATTATATTGATTTTATTTTATGAAATTATATTATTATTGTATTTATGTTTATTTATAATTTTTTTAATTTTTTTTATTTCATTGGATATTTTGGAGATGTATTTGCTAATTATTATTTATTTCTTTTTCTTCATGTAGAGATGAAGTGATTTATGTGTTTGCATGGGAAGTTCCTAATTGAGTTCTCATGCAAGAGGAAAAGGATTTTTGTTTTGTTTTGCATGTATTTTCTTGGTGATTTTGAGGATTTTGGAACTGTAGTTTTTTGTTCAAATCTTGGAGAAATGAGAATGTTGTAGAAATCTGGAGAGTTTGGATTTTGGGTTTTCGAAAAAGGGAGTTTTAATCTTGGATTTTGAAAGAGTTTTCTATGCATGTTTGGGGGTGATTGTGGATTGCTTCTTGAATCTTTCATTGTTGCTTTGCATGCATTGGAGGAGCTTGAGCAGGCTATGGATTGTTTGACGTGTCTAGATTGTTTGTGTGGATCATCTTTCTTTTAACTTTTTGCCTAATCTTCTTTATTATAAGTTGGTGGTTTTCTCAATCTTATTTTATTTATGTATCTATGCCTCAAAAGGGAAAAGATTGTTTGTTGTGTATTTAAATGTTGTCTTTTATATTTCTAGTAAATTTGGGGTGTTGGTTTTGTGTTTCATTGATTAGATGATTGAGTGCTTCTGTTTCGCTTCTCCAAGAAGCTGTTTGTATTTTGTAAATCAATTTTGTATTATGATTGTCAAATTTTTGGGGTAGGAAATACCCTATTTTCTATTAGATATGAGTCATATATATATATATATATATATATATATATATATATATATATATATTTTTTTTTTTTTCCTAAATAATAGGGATATGATTGCCCATAATTCTCTCATGGTATTAGAGCGAGATATCTGCATTTCTAAGATAAGATGGAAAGGTTGCGAATTGAGGAGCAAGTTATGTCTGGAAGTGTGATTAGCGAGTAGGAGAACATCTGCCATTTTTGTCTTCTGAGTGTGTGATGTTGTGTAGGTCGATTCATGTTTTGATCGCACAAATTAAACCCGGATTCATGTGAGCCCTACCACTAATCATGCAGATTGTGATAGCATCAATTTTTTAAATGAATCTGCTTACGAGAGCATAGCACAGTCTGGCTGGTTTGCAACAAGTGCAAGAGATAGTTCCCCTTTCACATTTGTTGTTTGATCAAATCCAAATAGAGTAGCATAGTAGGAATTGTTACAAAGACCATTACTATCACCGGTAGAGCATGGAGAAAAGTGTGTCGTGGAGACTTTGATTTAGCTGAAGGAATTTTTTATTGATCTGCCTTCACATATGTTAGTGATTGTTATGAGTGATTGTAATTGAGATTTGATATTAATTTTTTTTTATCAATAAGTAATGAGATTTGTCCCTTAAAAGTAATGTTGTTATGTTATGTGTGAGTATTTAAATGGCTAAATTTTCTTATGTCATTATGAAGGTTATTCTAATCACCTGCATGCCATATATTATGCATTGTGAGAAATGGTGCATGTTGTAGTATATCATCAAGAGATTAATTGAGATTGAAATATCTTTCTTTATTTCAGTCATAACTTGGTGAATGTTATTATCATGGTAATTGGATATCTTAAAGGAACATTGGTCATGTGTTGAGTGTATTTCATGTATTGAGTGTATTCCTTGTATGTTTATGGGACACTATATCTCTCCCTTGCATATCTCTTCTTACATAAAGGATAGTTGAATAGATTCCCATGTGTAAGGAAAAAGATTGCATTGCATCAAAGTTGGTAAATGGTAGCAAGCAAGTAGGAATTATGAATGCTTTTAGTGTTGGATAGAATATTTTTAAGAAAGATGTATATAAATAACTCAGTGGTATAATGTGTCTGGTGCACATTCTCTAACGCATTTGGGATGGGTTTCATGGAACAATTACTCCCTTTGGTGTGCCTGATTCTAGTTACCTCATTGTGGATTTGGATGTGTTAGATGATTTGTCTTGAGTTATTTGTGATTTGTATCTTGTGTCGTTGGGGCTAGTCTGATTTGTTTTGTATTTACTTATGCTAGGACTAGACACAAAATTCTTCTTTGTATCTATTTTATGGCACTTGTCACTCCTTATTTATCGTTGATGTTGTTGACATTATTTGTGATTTAATGTTAAACTTAATTATTCCCATTTGGTTTTTCTCTTTTGATGTTTATGGTGGTCATTCTGAATGTTTAGTATTATTGTCCCTGATTATGTGTTAGTTGTCTCTATCATGTTCATATTGAACCTCTGATAGTGTGTCTAAGGGAGGGCTCCGCGGAGAAGTTCATTAGGCATAATGGGCAATTAGATAATATTAATGTTGATAGAGGAAATGAAATATGTTCTCCAAGAGGAAATGCATTTGTAATTTTCAAGATTATATGAAATGTTAGAAAGAAGTGTGTTTGGATTAAAGAAGTTTGTATGATATGCAATACTTAAATGTTTATGAACTACAAATTCTCTATCTTCAATGAATGTTTATGCATGTTTCATGTATAATTATTTAATAAGGATGTCCATGAATAACTTAGTACATCTAGTGTTGTAGTATGTGTTGAGGTTTTCTCCTACCCCTATTTGTGATTGTGTTGTGCTTCATGCTTAACACTTTTAGTATGGATATTATGATGTTTTATACATTGTGAATCTTGATTTCTATTATGAGTATGGACTATGGATTTTGGATATTGTATGATATCTTAATTGTGAATGAATATGAGAAACTTATTCAGACAAACATTCAACTAATATAGATGTATGATGTGACTTCTTTGATAATATAGAGGTGTGTGTATGTGTAAAAATTGTGTAAAGTGCATATTTGTCTTCATTATTATGTATATATATAGATGATAAAGAAGTGTTGCCATGCTTGAAAAGTATGTGTAATAGTCTTTTGTTTTTTATGGATATCAACCTGGTGATGGGAATCATGAATGAAAATTATATCTTGCAAGAATGTTATAAAGTGATGGTCTTTTAAAGGAATTTGAGTAAATTAGTATGCTTATTTTAGTTAGTAAAAATGATGTATCATGTTACATCTCTTAAGTAAGGAATTAATTTGAATAACTAAAGAATGTAAACGAAAACTCTTGTATTAAGAAAATGATTGGACTAAAATGATTTTATCGGTTGATGAATCCTATAAAGAGGAGATTAGATATGATGTTTGTATTTATCATAAAGGAAAGGTATAATTTGGTATCATTCAAATAAGTTCTAGGACTAATGTGTGTATGTTTTCATCTTAGCCTTGCGACTTTCAGGAGTAAGTCGAGTCTTCGCAGGGAGGATGTAGTGCCCTTCTCTGAGTCATCCTTATGATATGTTATGTTAGATACTTATGGGCTTGTCTATGTTCATGATACTCCTTGCTTCTTGTTCGACTCTCTATGTGGATATTCTATTTGATTTTGTGGAATTAATTATGATTATTGTGATCATGTTGATTACATACTCTAGATTAATTATTGAAGTTAGGTTTATGATTAACTTTGTCATTATTCACTATTTAGGAGATATGGTTTTTGTTTATTTCTTATGATGATTTGTCTTGTGCTAACCCTAATTTAGTGTCTACATTAGATGTGAGTGATGGCGATGTCATTTATTATGTTATATCTTTTTTAAGATGTCTTACTATTGTGGATGTGAAAGGGACAATGTCACATCACTCATGTATGAGAGAGATGTGATGTTGTGATTCTCTTTCACCTGCTTGTGTATCTTATGTTTATATATATAGTATATAGATGTTTGGTGTTATGCAGGATGTAGGTACTAGGAATCGACCCTACCTAGTTTCATATGTTTTAGCATGCCTTTAATCCCAATGGTAGTTGATCAGATGTGACATAAGGCCTTACCACATTCTAACCCCAGTCAGTGTCCTATGAGTTCTAGTGTTTAAGTTTAAGTCATCTTATAGGTTTCATGTGGTTTGGATAAGATGTATTTAATTTTATTATTGGTTTTAATGTTTTAAGGTTGTGGTGATTAATAAACATATTATATGAATAGCCCTATGTGAGTATAATTAACTATGTGGTATATATATATATATATATATATATATATATAGTGAATCTTACAATATAATATTAATAATAGTTTGTGGATTGTGTTATGTATATATATGTATTTATTGTGAATCTTATAATTTATTATACTGATATTATTTGATGGAATTATATTATTATTGTATTTATGTTTATTTATGAATTTAATTATTTATTTTTATTTCATTGGATATTTTGGAGATGTATTTGGTAATTATTATTTATATCTTTTTCTTCATGTGGAGGTGAAGTGATTTTTGTGTTCGCATGGGAAGTTGGTAATTGCGTTCTTATGCAAGAGGAAAAGGATATTTTTTCAGTTTTGAATGTATTTTCTTGGTGATTTTGGGGATTTTGGAAGTGTGTGGTTCTTTGTTCAATTGTTGGAGAAATGAGAATGTTGTAGAAATTTGGAGAGTTTGGATTTTGGGATTTCGAAAAAGGGAATTTTGATCTTGGATTTTCAAGGAGTTTTTTGTGCATGTTTGGGGGTGATTGTGGATTGTTTCTTGAATCTTTCATTGTTGTTGTGCATGTGTTGGAGGAGCTTGAGTAGGCTGTGGATTGTTTGACATGTTTAAATTGTTTGTGTGGATCATCTTTCTTTCAACTTATTGCCTAATCATCTTTATTCCACATTGGTGGTTTTCTCAATATTATTTTATTTATGTATATGTGCTTCAAAAGGGAAAAGATTGTTCATTGTGTATTTAAATAATATCTTTTATATTTCTAGAAAATTTTGGGTGTTGGTTTTGTGTTTCATTGATTAGATGATTGAGTGCTTCTATTTCACTTCTCCAAGAAGTTGTTTGTATTTTGTGAATTGATTTTGTATTATGATTGTCACATTATGTTTTAGGGTAGGAAATGCGCTCTTCTCTATTGGGTATGAGTCAGATTTTGTGTCCAAAGTCATTTTGGGGTTGTTAGTGAGTTTTAAAGGGTTTTTGTGTTGTGATATTGTCTCGGTCTCATATGCACTTGTCTGTGTAACATATGTACGTTGGAATAATTTGCATATGCAATAATCTATATAGTGAATGTGCCATTCTATTTTGTAAATGTGTCATTTTGTGTTGCGTATGTACCAAAAGAAGTTGTAAAATTTCTAAAAGAAACTGTAAAAAAATGTCATAGGAAGTGTCAAATATGCTAAAAGAGATAACAAAGACATTGTTTCTCAGTTTCTCCAGTTTTGGTTGATTTTTGAAGTCCATGATGGTTTGGGTCAGGCCAGAGGCTTATTTTGGATTTTTTGATTTGTTGTGGTAATTTTCTAGAAGCTATTTTGATTTATTATGAGGATTTTATGTGTTATTTCTTCCTTCTTATGTATGTGAATATTTTGGTAATGGTTGGGCAACTTGAAGTTGCATGAGATCTATTTGCTAAGAAAAGTGTTATAGAGCCGATTTATTAGTGTGGAACAGATTCTGTTATGGATCCAATGTATCAACTCTCATGTGGATTTATGAGTTCTTTATATGTTTTATATTATGTTTACATTCTAGGGTTTAGAAGTATATTAGGGGGAGTAGCTCTCATGTGGGTGTCAGGGCCCTCAAGTGGCTGCTAGGAGATCTCATTGAGAGTTGGTTAATCAAGTGATAACTATTGATATTTTTGGTGTCAACCTTAGCAATACAAATAACCGATATGAGAAATCACCAATGGCTAAACCCTACATTTTTTCCTAAGGCCTAAACCCTAAACCCTAAACCCTTAAGGCTTCTTACCTCAACCATTTTTTTTGGCCTTGTTCTTCTCCTTCTTTGACCAGCTCAGGTAGTCATGTCACTTAAACTCACTGGTTGGACTATCCTTTACTCATCCCAAAACTGGTTGTGTTTTACCCACTACTAGTGAGAGGCTTGATTATTACATTAACTATTAGATCACAGGTTCACGACAGTCAAAGAGAACTACCAGTTTACCTTATGCCATTGTGATGGATTGTTGGTAGTTAGGTTAGATGTCGAATTGCATGGTTTGTAGTGGTCAAGGTTAACCGCTGCTTGACCTTGTGATGTTGCAATGGACGTTGGTGGTTAGGTCAGATATTGGGGCACAAGGTTCATAGCGGTTAAAGAACAAAGGATGTTCTAAGTTGTGATGGGGTTAGTGGTGGCCGCTAGATGCTTGATCATAGGTTCATAGTGATCAGTGATGTGGACTATTTTGGCTTGTGATATCATGAGATCCTGCCATGTGTCCAGTCCATTAAGTGATATCTATGATAGTGTTTTATTTGATCATTGAGGATCCTTCTAAGGGTCTTTCTGGCCACATCTCAGCCATTCATCCATGCATGAAGAGAGGATCCAATGGTCTATTTTTAAAATTCAAGGGCTGAATTCAAATTTTAACAGGTGCCCGTTGTGGTTGCTGACTTAATGGTCAAAAATCAATTTTTGACTTGGTCGATGATCCAATTCTGATAGAATTGCACTCCCAATCACTTCCAAGTGCTACGGGACATTTTTCATTACTCTTTCCAACCATTGTATATGTTTCCTAAGGTCTCCCATGCCCACTTATTGCACACAATCAACATTATTGCCTGGAAGAGTGCATTTTGATGCCATCAAAGTGCAAGCCATGGGGATATTTTGTGATTTTCTCTCCATCAACTGTAGTACCCCCTTGGGAATCTACTCCAACATGCAACAATAAGATACAATCTAATTTTCTTTCCTCTGTAACCTAACCCTATTTCATTAGGGTTTGAACCCAATGTTCTACCAAAGTTATGCCTGATCTATAAAGGCAATATCGTAACATATTTTTAGGGTTCTTCTTTGTTTTCTCTTACATAATTCTATGATTTCTGCAACTGTAATTGCTTTGCCTTCATGTTAATAAATTATCTATTTTACCTTATCTCTATTGTCAAATACATTGTGTGTTATTCACTTTTTATTTTCAATCTTTCATTCTTTATTTTCAAACTTTATATCATGTTAAATGTGCTTATGTGTGTTGTCTGAGGATATGTCTCAATCCCTCTCAACATCATATTAGGTTCTAGCCTTTTTGGTTTTCTTTGAAGATAGCTGATAGATTAGAATTTGTGCATGTCCTCGAGTGGTTTATTGATGTCTTGTCCATTCACAGGCAGGGAAAGAAACATATTTCAATCTAGGTGCATCACCTCTCATTTCCCTTTCAACATTCCTTCTCCCTTTTCCTCTGCAAGTGATTAGATTAGGCTTAGGAGTAGGTTTTACAAGTGTTGAGTTGGTCCAACACTGCACCCTAATTGGAAAGGAAGTCAACCTTCTCCGGAGATTCAACCTTACATGTGCAAGGTCCCACACTTGGAGGGTGTTTCAATGTTTCACAAGGTTTTTGAGAATTAGTGTTCAACAAGGGTGTAAACTTTTGTGAGAACATTTTTTGGCATGCTCGATGGGACTAGTTTTCAACTTACATGCTAAGAATTCAGTGTTGTTGTTAGTATCTCAATCTTTGGAGGCAGTTATCATTTAGGCACTTGGTGACTCTAATGGAAAATCTAGTATTTTGTTCATGACATATTGCCAATTTCATGCCAAGGATTCAAACAAGAGCATCTTCTAGAGGTATTTTTCAATATTATGAACTCTGAAATTCAAATTCTAGAAGAAGAAGGACTAGGCTTTCATTATCACCGGTTAGGGACTTTGAAGTGGTTATATCTACACCTCTTAGGTCTCATTCTACCCCTCCAAATACAAGATCATCACATTCTAGGAATCCCACTCCCCATATCAATAGACCATTATTCCATATGGCTCTCCCTAGAAATAAAGCTTTTGTTACCTTTAATGGAGGCAGTCCTCTTTGGCCCAAAAAGATGATAAATCGATAAATGTACTCAAATCTATACTCTTATTTACCAGTGAAACCTCTCTTACCCTAGTTGAACATATCCAAGATGTTTCTAGTATTTGTATGGTATCTGTTGTAATTGAAGACAATGTGGTAGTCCGACTTGTTTCACCATCCTTTAAGGGTAAAGGCCTACAATGGTATAGAGGGTTACCCTCTAACTCCATTCACAACTGGGATGAGTTAGGAGAAAAATTATGTAAACACTTTGAAGACAAGAGTGATCATTTATCTCTTGTAGAACAATTGACCACTATAAAGAGAGCATCTCATGAATTCATGAGAGATTTAAATTATAGATTCCAAAAGACTTGAGATAGAATCCCTTCTTTAGTCAAGCCATCTTCCAATCATGCCTTCTTGTATTTTCTAAGGGATCTTAACAGTGACATTGCCACCATGATAGAATCATTGGGAGGCAAGAACCTACCAGATGCATATGACATAGCCATAAGGGCAGAAAATTGTCTAATATAGGTGAGAAAGATAGCTCATAGGCCACCGATACCCCTATTCCTAGAGGCTCCTACACAACAACCTATTTTGGTACCTCTCCTAGTGGCATCTATGAGTCAACAGTGTTAGCATTTGCATGAAGATTTCATTAATGATATGTTATGTTGCCATTGATGTCAATTGAACCAATAATGGTATTTATGATATTGTTGTTATCGATATTGTCTTGTAACTGACAGGAAGAGATTTATGGAAGATGTTGTAAACCGGTATGTAAGTATGTGATTTGAACCGGTAACCGATGTATAAGGTCAAACCCTTTCTATGCAATGTAATTGATAAACCCTACCAGTTTCTTTTTGTTAAACCCTAATCAATTAAGTTTTCTGAAATGGTTATGTTGGTTTATTATCTGATGATGAGTGGTAATGATGGTGACACGTATGGTCATTGTATGAAGATAAGTTCATATTTTTTTGGCACATTTGTTTGATTGTCTAGGGAATGAGAAAAGTGGATTGCATCTAATGCAAAGGGCATGATGAGTTACAAGTCCAATGAAGTGGTGATCATGGAGTGGTTGAAATTTTCTTGAAGAATGTGTACAGATTCCTATGTAAATCCAATGGTCACGCTTGAACCAATTTGTTTGTAATCTCTATGAGAGAATTAGGTTATTTTTGTGTTACCAACCTAATTGATTTGTATTTAAGGTCGATGAATTTGTTTTGTAAAAGGTGTTGGCAGAAATCAATTGAGTGTGTGGTTGCCTAACCAGAGAATGGATCCGCAATTTGTGTAAAGGCAGATTGAAGCTTAAAAGGATTTGATCAAGCAAATGTAGTGCTATTAAGACAAATCAAGAAAAACCTCTTGTCTTCTAACAATTACAACATAATTGAAATCCCCTAACTGGGTAAGCTCTAACAATCTTGGTTACTTCTTAAATCCTCTAACAAGGTGGTCCATTATCTTGGATTTTCAAATCCTCTACCGAGGTTACTCCTAACAGGGTATTTTCTTTTTATCAAGGAATTTGTAAATCCCTTAACCGGGTGATTCCTTATAGGATTAGTTCTTAACATGACTTATTGTAAAATCTTTAACAGGCTTGGCTCCTAACAGGGCAAACTTTAGAAGAGTTCAGATATCTATCTTGTGAGTCTCATCTCACCATGGTTTTTACCTATTTGGGTTTTCCATGTATAAACATTTGTGTCATGTGGTGAATTTTTTGTGTGGTTATGATCATATTTGTTGATTTGATTAGCTTCTGATAAGGCATGATAACTGGAAGCATTGACAGATGCAGTGTGTTGATATATGCTTAATCATTTGGATGTTTACAAGATTAAAGTGGTTTACTATTAAGTTGCTATAGCAGTTAATAGGTTGATGTTGAGTATTCTTATGAGTATTGATCTTGACAGTGATATTTTATTGATAGGTTTACTTTGTGTGATTGAGTTTGAGATTGGGAAGTTTGTATCAGTTTTTCAGTTTATTGATTTGCCCCCCGCCCTCTTAGTAATCTACCAGATACTTATTATTTAATCATATCATCAAGAAGCTCATGCCTCCACCTACCCCTTCACCCACAGAGATACAAGAAATCAAAGCCACGATGCAAGGTTTTTGAAATGAGTTGGTTATAATAAAAAGGCAATAGGGCCAACCTAGTAGGCCTTACCAAGCACAAAATTAGAATTATCAACAAAATAGACCACCTTTTTAAGGGAAAACCCAATAGAGTAACACCATGCCTTTGAATAGTTTGAGTCATGCACCTACAAATTTCTCAAAGAAAATAGTTCTAATGGAGAACAACCTTACTCAAGAGAAAGATTGGTGTACCCCATGCAACTAGCCTCACAATTAGACTGTGTGCCAAAGTGGAGAGCTTTCTCAAGGCCTAGTAGCACAAGTGAACCACCAACATCAAGACAACAATATGATGTTTATCAATCCAAAGATGGTTATGCTACATATACAAGGGGAGATTATACCCTTATGAATATACAGGAGGCATAATTTTGTGGTGTTAATCAATTGAACAATGACACTGTGGTAAGTAACACTAGGTTAAAGAGGAGGGGCCATAGAAGATAAATCTTCTCCTATGACAACCCAAGCTTCACAAGCTGCTACACATACCATAACTCCAAAAACTCTAGGCAAGATAGGTTCTCCAAACAAAGATCAAAATATGACTTAGAGTGGCAAGAGGTAGGAGGAGCGTAGGGTTACTTTAGTAACAAAGTCAGACCTTGTTACTACTAAGGGTCTTACAAAGGCTATGGTTCCCTTTAGCATTATAGAGGAAATGAAGAAATCCAATCTTAATATCTCTATGTGGGATGCTCTCTCCATACCATCTCAAAGAGATTTTCTTTAGGATGCCCTAAAGGACATCAACAGTGCCTAGGAGACAACAACAACAAGAAGAAGATAATCCACTTAAACAAGTTTGGTACAACCCAAGGAGGCAGAAAATTCTAACAAGATTAGTAAGCTACCTCTTTTCTATCTCTCTTTGATTATAGGGGAGATTTTAGTCCACAATTGCATGATAGATTCAGAAGCGAGTAACTCAGTCATGCCCAAGAATGTAGTTGACCATCTAGGTATTAAATATGAACTTGTGACTAAAGGGGTTGTACAACTTGATGACACTTTGGTCTAGATAGTAGGGGTGATTAAGGACTCATGTTTGACCTTGCATTCATGCCCTTGTTGTAGTGTCTTGCAAGACATTTCAACCATTGACCTCCCTGCCATTTTTGCTATTTACTTTTCAAGAGAGTTTACTACCAAGATAGGTGAATACCTCTCCTTAGATTGGTCCCATGTGCTATTTAGAATAAGATATGGTAAAAAGGTTATCATAAAGGCAGATGCCATTGTGAATGATCACATTGAGCCTTATATCCCAAGCCCTATAATTATGAATTGCACCCTCCATGAGGAGAAAGATAACTTTTTAGTTAGAGAGCCTGCTACTCTTGTGGAGGAGGTCCCTAATTGTCTTCTTGATGATTGGCTAAATCCTTTCTAATTTGACCCAATCGGTGAGGTTATGGATACAAGTCTTGGTACTCATTGCATTCATGAGGAGAAAAATCCTATTCCCAATCTCACCAAAGCATGCAATGACCTCAAGGGACTATGGAGCATATTTTTTGATGGTTCAAGGAACAAAAATGGTGCAGGAGCTAGTGTATTGCTCATTTCCCCTGATGGGGAGAAATATTATTTCTCTTTCAAGCTTCATTTTAGCTGCACTAATAATTTAGCTAAGTATGAAGCCTTGATTGTAGGTCTCCAAATAGCACAAAGAAGAGGGATCAAGTCCTTACATGCACATGGAGATAGTGAGTTGGTTGTTAATGAGATTAGAGATCAAATAATAAGTAAGAACAAACTTCTCAAATATCACAAACATAGAGTTTGGGACCTAATGGAAGGGTTTGAATCCTTCAACATATCTAGTGTCCCTAAGAATTAAAAAAAACATACAAATAGGTTAGCAGTAGTTGGTGCTCAACATGACATACCAACCCATGTTGCAAATAAGAAAGAACAATAGATCAGGCTTGTGGTTAGGCTTGTTGTCCCTGATAATCAAGTGAATTGACAAGTATTTGACTCTGATCAACAAATTGTCATTTTTTTACAAGAGGAGGTAGAGTTCGATACTAAGAACTAATCCCTACTGCAAAACCGATACAAAGATCAAATCATGTAGCTCAACTCAAACAAGTCACCTAAAAGATTAATCACCTTGGAGGGCATATTCACTTCAAATGACCAAGTGAAGGGGAAGGCTATGAACCTAATTGAAAGGAAAGGGGATTACTAGCCAATCTCAATGGTTGATGGAAAAGCTCTCAACTTGGGAAAGATGTGTTCCAAATCAGAATAGGAGGTCTTCATTAATCTTTGTAAAGAGTACAATGATATATTTGCATTTACATATAAATATCTAAAGGGGTTTGATCCTAGTTTGGTGCAACATACAATAGAACTAGATCCAAATGCAAAGCTTGTTAGACAAAAGCATAGACCCATAAATCCCAACGTTGAACCCCTAATGAGAAAAGATTTTTCCAAGCTCATAGAGTCTAATATAATTTTTCCAATCAAACATTCTTTTTGGGTAGGTAATCTTGTTCCATTTAGGAAAAAGAATAGGGAAATCAGGTTATGTGTAGACTTTATGGATATGAATAAATCCTCCCTTAAAGACCATTATTCCCTTCCTTCCATGGAAAAAATCTTGTCTAAAGTAAGCAACTCAGAAAGATTTTCTTTCTTGGATGGATATTTAGGACATAATCAGATCTTATTCCAAGAACCAAACCAATTTAAGATTGCATTTACTACTAAATGGGGCACTTAAACCTATTGTAAGATTCCATTCAGACTAACCAATAAAGGCGCCTCATTTCAAAGAGCCATGGATATGGCCTTTAAGGGAGTATTAGCAGAGTTTGTACTGATATACTTAGATGATATCATAGTGTAATCCAAAGATGCAACAAATCACTTTGGTCATCTTGAATAGGTGTTCAAGAAATGCAGAGAGTATGGTGTGTCCTGAAATCCTAGTAAGTGTATATTTTCTACTGATCAGGACAAGTTGTTAGGGCACATTGTATTAAAGGATGGCTTGGCCATAGATCTAGAAAGGGGTGAGGCCATTCTTTCTCTCCCCGTTCCAAGTCACAAAAATGGATTGCAAAGTTTCCTTGGTAGGATCAACTTTGTAAGGAGATTTATTCTAGACCTAGCTACCATGGTTAAACCTCTCACAACTATGTTAAAGAAGGATCTATTTTTTAGATGGACCAGGGAGGGAAAATATAGCTTTGAACAAATCAAATAAGCAATTGCTTAGGCCCCTACCCTAGTAAATCCCAATTATGACAAGGATTTCATCCTAGTATGCTATAGGAGGGGAAGCAAGTATCTCAATTGTCTTAGCATAAATCAATGAAGATAAGTTGGAGCAAACCATTTCCCTTTTACGGTGAGGGCCTAAAATAATACGAACTTAAGTATAGATAAATGAAAAAGCAGGTCATCACTATGGTTAGGGCATTGAAGAAATTCAAACACATTCTATCCAACAATCGAATCCAACTCCTAGTCCCACATGCAAGCATGAAATATTTCCTCCTAAACAATGATATTAGTGAGAAGAGGGTTGGATGGATCACCAAGGTCATGGAATATGACCTCATCATCAAAATCACCAAGTTGGTGAGATGCAAAGGCCTATGTGAGCAGTTTGTTTTATCTTTTGAAATAAGTTCAAGGGTTGCACTTGTGCTACAAGAAGAACAATAACAAGACAACAATGAGCATGGACAAACTAGTTGGATAGAAAATATGACTACCTTCTTCAAGGATGGTAATTACCCTCCCAATTTTGACAAAACTAAGAGAAGATACTTCAGGCTTTAGTCCATTCCTTATGTATTAATGGACAACATTTTGTTCCAAAAAGATCTTAATGAGGTCCTACTAAGATGTATCAAAGAGGATCAAGTCAACTACTTGTTAGAAGAGTTTCACGATGACCCCTCAAGTGGCCATTTTTCTACAAGGACCACAACCATGAAGATAAACAAGGCAAGCTACTATTGGCCTTCCCTATTTAGTGATTCATACAAGTGGGTGAGGAAGTGCAAAGAGTGTTCTTTCTTCTTAGGAATACAAAGGTTGGTTACCCTTCCTCTTCATCCTATACAGACTAATCAACCTTTTACTTAATGGGGCCTAGATTTTATTGCCCTAATTAATCCTCTATCAAGTGTTGGCCATAAGTGGATTCTGGTCGCCACAGATTACTTCAAAATGTGGACAGAGGTAGTTGCCTTGAAAGATGCTACTGAAGGTTTAGTGGTTGAATTCCTTGATATAATTCTAACTAGATTCAATTCTCTTTCCACTATCATATCTAACAATGACAAGGCTTTTGTTAAAGCCCAGACCAGTTCATGGGAAGTTAGGCATGACATCCATTTGAAGACATCATCAAACTACTACACCTAAGGGAATGGCCTAGCTGAGTCCTCCAATAAGAATATCATTAGGATCATCAAGAGAACTATAGATGACAATCAAAGGTCTTGGCATTTAAAGTTAAGGACAACCCTACGAGCTGACAAGATTAAACCAAAGAGAGAATTGGCAATTCACCCTTCATCTTGGTCCAATATGGAAGAGAAGTGAGGCTTCCCCTTGTAATGGTGAAAATAGGAGGAGGGGTCAAGTGGAAATATTTCCCTCCTCAAGAATGGAGTGAAATTTTCACAAAGGATCCATCTTCAACCTCTTTCACACATTACATTTAAAATGAGGAGGTTGAATTCACTAGATCCAATATCAATGGAAAGAGATTGAATGCTAAGTGAAATGACAATAAATTTGAAAAGTAAAAGTAACCCCTCTTTTAGAATGGATAGGATAAATTAAGAGAATTGAGACTAAGTGTAAAGATAACAAAGAAATGATTATAACTTGAGAAAGAAATGCGAGATGAAGTTGTGCATCTAGAATTAGCAGTGAAATGTTGAGAAGAAGCTCCCATGTGAATTTGAGCGAAAGTTTCTTGGACCATGTTGAAAGCGTACTTGGTCCTCCAAAAAATCCGCATGCCAAAAAGGGTTTTTCCATCTCCAAAAATGAAGCCTAAACCTGTAAATACAGCTGCACACCTGCAACCTACACACAAAAAAGAGAGGAAATGTTGTTGGGATTGGGAGTTTGCCTTTAGATCAAACCCTGGTTTTGGAATTTACTAAATGATGAAAAGTACTTGCAAGTAAATGAAAGTAAATGAATGAAATAGAATTCACCTTAAGATAGGATGCAATTGAAATGTTGATAGAGTTGTTTTAAAGGATATGTTGAATTGAATCTTTGACTTGAAAGCAACACTTAGCCTTGAAAGGACACTTGAGATACTCAATGCTTGAAAGGAATTCTTGAATGCAATTTCACTTAGGATCGCAATTTCCACTTATTTGTCCAATTTTTCTTATCGAATCTATATTGTACTTATGCAAATGAGAGGGGGAAAGGCATCTTATATACTTGCCAATTAGGGTTTATAACTGATTTTCTGTCTCAAGCCGACATAGAAAACCTTTTTCCCGCTTCTCATTGACAAGCCCAATGTAGGACCTAACTGGAGGGGGGCCAAAATAGGGCAAGGACAAGGATGCCATGCCCCTATCCTAGGAGGGATAGGGGTGCCATGCCCCTATCCTTCCCTAATCCAAGATATGAAGTGCATGAGGGAAGTGTAGGATGCAAGAAAATGTATGTTTCAGGAGGTGTGAGAATGTCTCAGGTCTCCAATCAGGCTTAAGGATTCACTTCACCAATATGAAGACACAAATGTGGTAAAAAATTGTAAGGTCACAATTTTATGACGTTACACTGCTATCTCTTGAATTTATCTCGCTTGACTTGGCACACCAGCTAGAGCTCACGAAGAATGATGCCATGATAATCAAATATACAAAGTTGATGGAGCTAGAAGAAATTAGAAGGATGACCATGCAAATTCTTGAGATTCACCAGGGAGAGGTAAAAAGAAGCTTTGACAAAATAGCCACTCATAGGACCTTCAAGGTTGGAAGATCATGTCCTAAAGTGGGATGTTGATCAAGCCAAACTAGGTAGACACTCCAAATTTGATGCAATATGGAGTGGTTTGTATGTCATCACTGGTTGCAAGGAGGCCAACTCTTTCCACCTATCTAGAATCAATGGTGAAACCCTTCCCATAGTAGTCAATGACATCCACTTCAAAAATTTCTCTTAGGGAATATTGAAGCCCTTGTAATTAGTTAGTTTAGTTTTTTTTCTTTCCAAGAAGTGGATGAGAACAGTCTATTCCTCCCTGTAATGGGAATATTTTTTGATCTTTTGTAGGCTGTAGGGGAACGTTATCCATCTTGTTCCAAACCTTTTTGACTTTATACCTAATGGATGCTCAAGGCTACCTATCTTATCTCATGTAGGATTGCCACCTCTTTGAGTCACCAACAATGTTGACATTTTTTGTGTCAACCTTATCCATAAAAATAACAGAACTGAGAAATCACCAATGGCTAAACCTTGCATTCTTTCATAGGGCCTAAACCCTAAATCCTTAAGGCTTCTTGCCTCAGCCTTTTTTTCAAGCTTAGGCAGTCATATCACTTAAACTCATCGACTGTAGTACCCATTAGTCATCCCAGTTATGGCCCCATTTTACCCACTATCGACATGAGGTTTGATTGTTACATTGACTATTAGATTGTAGGTTCATGGCGGTCAAGGTGAACTGCTAGTTTACCTTGTGTTGTTGTGATAAATCACTGGTGGTTAAGTCATATGCCAGATCGCATGGTTCAAAATGGTCAAGGTTAAACTTCGCTTGACCCTACAATGTTGCAATGGATGTTGGCGGTTAGGTCGGATGCTGGGATACAAGGTTCACAGTGGTTAGAGAACAAACATTGTTCCAAGTTATGATGTTGCGATAGGGTTAGTGGTGGCTACTAGATGCTTGATTATAGGTTTGTAGTGATAAGTGATGTGGACTATTTTAGCTTGTAATACCACAAGATCTTGCCACATGTCCAATCTAGTCATTGAGATCTACGACAGTATTTTATCCGATCATTAAGGATCCTTCTAAGGGTCTTTTTGGCCACATATTAGTCATTCATCCACATGTGAAGAGAGGATCTAATGGTATAGTTTGAAACTTTAGAGGATGAATTCAAATTTTAATAGGTGCTCGTGGTGGTTGTCGACTTATGGTCAAAAATTAGTTTCTGACCTGGGCACTGAACTAACTCTAATAGGATTGTGCTCCCAAAAAATTCTAAGTGTTGTGGGATGATTTTTATTAGTTTTTTCAGTCACTGCAAACATTTCATAGGGTTTCCCATGCCTAGTTATTGCACACAATTGACATTCTTTCTTGGAAGAGTGCATTTTGATGCCATCATGGTGCAAACCATGGGGATTTTTTGTGATTTTCTATCTCCATCGACTACAATCCCCCCTTGGGAATCTTCTCTAGCACACAACAATCAGATCCAATATGATTTCCTTTCCTCTATAACTAAACCCTATTTGGTTAGGGTTTGGACCCAATGTTCTACCAAAGTTATGCCTAATCTATAAAGGCAATATTGTATCATATTTTCAGAGTTCCTCTCCCTTTTCTCTTACACAATTCTATAATCTATGCAACTATAATTGCCTTGGCTTCATGTTAAGAAATTATCTATTTTACCTTATCTCTATTATCCAATACATTGTGTGTTATTGACCTTATATTTACTATCTTTCTTTCTCTATTTCTAAACTTTCGATTGTGTTAAATGTGCTAATGTGTTGTGTTTGAGGATATCTCTCAATCCCTCTCAACATCATATTAGGTTCTAGCCTTTTTATTTTTCTTTGGAGATAGCTGATAGATTGGGATTTGCATTTGTCCTTGGGTGATTTATTGATGTCTTGTGCATTCACAAGTGGGGATAGAAGCATATTGCAATCTAGGTGCATCACTTCTCATTTACCTTTCAACATTTCTTCTCCCTTTTCCTCTGCAAGTAATTAGATTGGGCTTAGGAGGAGGTTTTACAAGTGTTGGGTTCATCCAACACTACACCCTAAGTAGAAAGGAAGCCAAAATTCTCCAGAGATTCAACCTCACATGCGCAAGGTCCCACACTTGGAGGTTGTTTCCATGTTTCACAAGGTTGTTGAGCATTAGTGTTCAACAAGGGTGCAAACTTTTGTGACAACAATAACATAAAATTAAATGAATTAGGTTGGTTTGAATACACATTAATAAGATAATTATTGGTACCCTAGTCATGCCTCATGTGCTCGTATAGACAAAGGATGAGATCTCATTAATTGTAGTGCCCGTTTAGGCTTAGGATGAGATTGGGAAGGCCTATATGGAAGATCGGCTTCCTTGCCTCCATGGAAGGATTGTTTAGTTCCACATGTGCATTTGATGGGCGTTGGGGTCTATACTTTGGAGAGGGTCAGACTACTAGGAAAACCCATGTTGATGGCATGTGATGACACTCTTTCCTATGTGTTTCCTTGGACCCTATACTTTGTGATGTGTGGAAGCCTCTGGTGAGATTGTGCCTTATGTTGAGCCTATGTCTCATGTTGTTTAGTCCTTCATTTTTTTTTTCTTGTCTATGTTTATGTTCCCTTGGATGTATAGGTGTTGGCCTAGGTCAAGTGTGTGTGTGGAGCCTTATGTCATTCTTCAGAGCATTGAGGGTGGACCTTTTTGGTTCCACATGGTTGAGTGGTTGATGCCTTCTTCCATTAGGATGTCACATGGTTGTATATGATCATGTGGATGTTTCTTCTCTCTGTTCGAATGCTATGGACTTATGATATGAATGTAATCTATATTATATGTAAAGATTCATCTATGCACTTGTAATTGTATATCATTTATGTGATCAATGTATCATGTCATTCTATATGTAATGATTAATGTATATTTATAATGGTTACCTTGTATGAGATGTAATCTGAAATGTAATAATGATTTATGTGATCTCTTCTATTTAGAGATGGTTTCAGCTATATTTTAGGGATGAATAAACTTATTATTATTGTCATGAAGGATTGCATCCGTGATGATAAACTTAAATCTCAGCAAACCTATGGAACATGGGAATACTTTCAGGCCTATGTGTATGCCTATGGTGAAAGTAGACCTCTAGATTACAGGTCGGCTTCTTATATGATGAATCTCCTACAAATTGAATATAAGTTGAGTTGTGTATAAGGAAGTTTGATTTATTGAGAAATATTATGAGTTGATAGGTTACAAATTTTAGTTAAAATATTTGGTGTATCACCTCATAGGATAGGAATAATGCATTGTAGCTCAATTTTTTGAGTTTTGTAACAGCAGAGACACCTTTATTTAGCAATAAAACAACATGTTTTACATTCTCAAATCTATGTCTTGTGTTCTTTACGAATGATTTTGATAAAAATTTTGTGATTTGATGTATGAAATCCTTAAATTTTGTCTCATTTATGCACCTTTATATGGAATATTCATAAATTACGTAGGTCATAGGTTGTGTTGAAGTATTCAGTTGTTATAGTTGTGAGAGCATATAGTTTTCCTTCAATAACCTGAAAGACAATCGTCTTATGAAACACTTTTGTCTAATTTAAATATAAGTTGAGTTATGTATAAGGAAGGTTGGTTTATTGAGAAATGTTGTGAGTTGATAGGTTACAAATTTTAGTTAAAATATTTGGTGTATCACCTCGTAGGATATGTTTAATTTCAATATTCCTTCTATCCCTTTTCTCAACAAAAATTAGTTTGCAGGAGATTCATTGTATAGGAGGCCGACCTGTAATCTGGAGGTTGACTTTCACCATAGGCATACCCAAAGGCTTGAAAGTATTCCCATGTTCCATAGGATTGCTAAGCTTTAAGTTTAGCATCATGGATACAATCCTTTGTGACAACAATTATGTTTGCAAGATTTATTGGAATAGGAACATTTGATATTGGTGCTTAAAATGAATGTGGTATCTTAGAACGGATTAATAAGTTGTATCTCATGGCTATATTTCAAATATTTATATGAGAACTTTCTTATTCCATGTGTAATGTTTAGCCATTAGTTTAAATAGAAGATGTTCGTGTTATGATGGGATGGGGTATGGGATAGACTAGCCTAGTCTATGCTCTTGGATCCTTTCCTTGGATCACCTGGTGTTCTCTACACACCCTAGGGTCTCTATGACTTCCTTTTGCTTGAGGAATCCCCTGACCATGCCCAATCCACCCACCAATGAGTTGCAATGCTGCTCCTAAGGTCTCACCTACTCATGAGACTCCAATCCCCTTACTATGGCTAATAAGGGCTAAGCTTGTTCCACATTTTTCCAAGGTCTTAGCAAGGTTGTTTCAGGTCTATTTCAAGGTTTTCCCACCCATTCATGAGCCCCCAAGAGGTTTCAAGCCTTTAAGTCCTTACCGATTTCACAATTTTGTGTTTCTACCTTCAAAAGGGCTACAAGGATTAGGACCAATTAGGCCTCCTAACGGGTCTTCTAGGGCTCCTTCTCACAAATGATGCACAAAAAACCCAATCTCCCAAAAAGGACTGCCATTCATTTGGAAAAGAATCAAGGATTTTCTAGGTTTTAGGCCTCCAAGTGTCTGTACTCTATCCTTGGTGGATTTTAAGGTTTTTAGGGTTTTTGTGAGGGTTTTTAGAGTCTGCCTGGGTCACAGTGAGGGTTTTGTATTCTAGCCACCTTGTTTGGATTAGTGGAGGATCCTCCTTCACACTAATGATGCTTCACCCACTCCTCTGCACTTCCTCTAAAGGATGGACTCTCCACTATATAACCTTTCTCTCCAAGACCTCTGCACCAACAACCATTCCTAACCGGGCACTGTCCAATCTCGCCTAGGAATGGGTATTTTCTTGGCCTCCTTGCATTTACAAGGGACCTTCTTGCTTGGGACTATAGTAAAGGGTCTCCACATCCATTCCTCATGGTTTCATGGTGGTTCCACAATGGGGAATGGAGTCAAGACTTCATTTACTCAAACTGGTCCAAAACTAGACAGTAAGATTGCAATTCACAAACTATTTACAAACACACTCAACCGGTAAAAAAAAAGCTAATATAATCACTCAAAATGAAGATATATACACCAAATAATATGTTACACATAGTTTTGATCACAAATCAATCCATCTGTTTGCTCGGTAACTTCATTCAAATAGACTGGTAACTCAAAAACAGTCACAGCCAATACAATTTGCTTGAGCTGTACAATCTCTGACAACCGACCATTTAAATTAGGATTTAAAAAATCTTATACTACCCATGCCTTGGTCAGTGTGCCACATTTAGGGTTTTCCATGCCAACCTAACGATTTTGACATCATGGTGGAAAAGTTGCTTGACAACTTTTAAAAGTTGTCATGCAACTTTTGTAACTTTTGAGCAACTTTCCCAATGTTGCTCTTCATGACTCCTAGACCCACAATGGGCCAACCTAAGGACACCAACATGATATGAAGGACCCCTAAACACCTCCAAGACACACATATCTTCCATTTTCAAGGCAATCACAATTTTGACTTATGACCCCTAAGATCTCCTCTAGGACCCTACCTAGGACCTATGAGCACTTGGCTCATTATTTTATATACAATGGCTTCATAAGAAGCATAATACCAACAAAAAATCAAGGAGGGGGAGATTTAAAGGGTGCTCCTAAACCATACTCCCCCTCTACACACAATTAAGAAATAGGAGAAGAGATGAGAGCTGGGTCTATGCCAAGCTTCTTGAACTTGCTCTCCTCCACCCATGTAGCTTCAGATACTTGTTGATCTGCCCATTTCACTAAGTCCTCCATGTAGACCTGGTGTCTGGTAGACTTCTTCACTCTTGATTCCAAGATCTCCACTACTTTAGGCTTCTTTACTTGAGGTAAGGTATTCACATCCAAGTCTTGTAATACCTTGGCTTGGTTCTCAGTCTGCTCTGCTATCTCTCCCTTGTACATTACCAGATTAGCAACATTGAAGACTAGTGAAATGGCTAAGTCTAAAGGTAAATCAACCTTATAGGCATTCTCACCATATTTTGCCAGAATTTGACAAGGTCCTACCCTCTTCATCTGCAGTTTGGTACGCTTACCACTTTGCATCCTTGTTTTTCTCAAATGGACTATCACATAGTCACCCACCTTGAACTGAACTTCTCTCCTTTTCTCATCCACTTTGGCTTTCAGTTTGTGAGTGGATTCAAGGATGGCCTTCTTAACTTGCTCTTGTACTTCCTTGATGGTTTGGGTGAAGTCCTCTGCTTGTCCACTCTTCATCTCCAAACGACTCAGATCTCTCAACTCACGTACTCCCCTTGGATGTCTTCCATACACAACCTCAAAAGGGCTTCTACCAGTGGTCCTATTCACACTATCATTGTATGCATACTCTACTTGATGAATGATAAGGTCCCATGTCTAACCATACTCCTTAGTTAGACATCTCAACAAATTGCCTAACACTCTATTGATGACTTCAGTTTGACCATCTGTTTGTGGATGGTAAGCTGAGCTAAATGACAAGTTAGTTCCTAGTCTCCTCCATAATGTTTGCCAAAAATGACCCATGAACTTGTTGTCCCTATCTGAAACAATGCTTAAAGGAAGTCCATGAATCCTAACAATCTCTTTGAAGAAGAGATGTGCAACATAGCTAGCATCATGTGTAGTCTTACATGGTATGAAATGGCTCATTTTGGAAAATCTATCTACTACCACATAGATGTTGTCCATACCTATTTTAGTCTTGGGAAGTCCTACTACAAAGTCCATGCTTATACATTCCCAAGGTCTGTTAGGGATTGGCAATGGTTGATACAAACCAGCATTGCTTGATCCACCTTTGTCTCTTTGGCATACACCACACTACTCTACATACCTCTTCACATCTCTTGGCAATGTTGGCTAATAGTAGTACCTCTGTACTAAATCCAAGGTTTTATTAATACCAAAGTGTCCGCTCAAACTGCCATTATGTTTCTCTTGGATGAGGTTCTCCCTCATAGATCCTCTAGGTACACACAACTGGTTACCCTTGAACAAGAGACCATTTTGGAGAGTGTAATTTGCATACTCACCATGGAAATGGTTCTCAAACTCTTTGCAAACCTTGTAAGCTGATGAGAAGTCTTCATCTCCTTCATAGAGGTCTTTGAAACCCTCTATGCCTATGCTCTGCAACTGTAACTCTTGAACAGTCAACAACTTCCTGCTCAATGAATCTGCCACCTTGTTAAGTTGCCCCTTCTTATGCTTGATGGTGAAGGTGAAGGATTGGAGATATTCCATCCATTTTAGATGTCTATTTCTTAGCTTCTCCTGAGTGTTGATGTAACTCAATGCCTGATTATCTATGAACACTACAAATTCCTTTAGGAGTAGGTAATGTCTCTACTTCTTTAGAGACTGCACTAATGCATATAACTCTAGGTCATAGGTTGAGTACTTCTTCTTTGCTTCATTAAGCTTCTCACTAAAAAATGCCACAGGTCTTCCCTCTTGACTCAACACACTGCCTACTGCAAATCCACTTCCATCACACTCCAAAGTAAATAGCTTATCAAACGTAGGTAGGAGAAGGATAGGTTTTGTGGCTACTTCCTGTTTCAACAATTGAAATGTTTTTTCATCCTGCTCTATCCATTTAAACTTAGTTTTAAGACCTCCTTTGATGGTGTCAAGGACTAGTGCACATATGCCACTGAAATTCCTCACAAACTTCCTATAGAATTGAGCTAATCCATGGAAACTTCTTACCTCAGTCCCTGTTTTAGGTGTAGGCCAATTCAAGATTGCCTCCACTTTACTTGGATTCATCTTCAAGGTTCCCTTAGACACCATAAATCCTAAGTAAACCAACTCTTGCTTCAAGAAGTCACACTTCTCTAGGTTGATGGATAGCTTCTCCTCATGCAACCTCTCTAAGACCAACCTCAAATGCTCAAGGTGTTCTTCTTTGGTTCTGCTATAGATGAGAATGTCATCTAAATACACCACCACAAATCTGCTTGTGAAATCCTTCAACACTTCATTCATCAACCTCATGAAGGTGCTTGGAGCATTGGTGAGTCCAAATGGCATTACAAGCCATTTATACAATCCATCTATGGTTTTAAAAGCAGTCTTCCACTCATCACCCTCCTTAATTCTTATCTGGTGATAACCACTTTTAAGGTCTAGCTTGGTAAAATACATAGCCCCTCCTAAACAATCCATTAGATCCTCTATTCTAGGAATAGGAAACCTATACCTTATGGTAATCCTATTAATTGCTCTTGAGTCAGTGCAAAATCTCCACTTACCTCCTTTTTTTGATGCTAGCACTACCAGGACTGCAAATGGGCTAATGCTCTTCTTAATCAGTCCTTGTTCCAATAACTCTTGCACTTGGCTTGCTACCTCCTTGTTCTGATTAGGTGTGAGCTTATATGAAGCCTTGTTAGGTAAGGATGCATCAGGAACAAAGTCTATTTGGTGACTTATAGTCCTTCTAGGTGGGAGTGTTGCAGGTGTCCCATCACTCACTATATCCTTATGCTCTTGCAACATTTGCTTTACCTCCTTGGGTATTTCTGTCTACAGCTTGTCTTCTTCCTCCTTTGGTTTCACAAAGATGGCACACTTCACTATCTCCTCCTCATGTAGCAAGTTCAAAAATTCTTTACTAGTAGCCATTAAGACACTAGGTGTCTTTGAATTTCCTTCTTCATTCTCTATCAAAGATCGAATTTTAAAGGTCTTGTTGTCCTTCTTAAAGGAAATGGAGTTCTCCTCTCCATCATAGATCACCTTCCTATCAAATTTCCAGGGTCTTCCTAGCAATAAGTGACATGCATCCATTGGCAACACATCACAAAGGATTTTGTCCTTTTATCCTCCAATGGAAAACTCTACCCAAGTTTGTTCATTGACCAACACACTCTGCTCATGATTCAACCATGTCACCTTGTATGGATTAGTGTGGGGTATCCTTGTGAGTTTCAACTTCCTAACTACCTCTTTTGATATGATATTATTAGTTGAACCTGAATCAACTATCACCTTGCACACTTTACCAAGAATCTTGCATCTTACCCTAAACAATGCTCTCCTATGCTTAGGTTCACTCTTGACTGGCTGTCTTATCAAGACCCTATTGAACATCAGATTTTCTCCACTCTCTAATTCAATATGATCCACCTCAGGTGTCTTTCTTCTTGAAGAGTCTTCATGTGCATAAGCAACCCTCTTTCCACTGTTGGATGATGTAGGCTTATCAGGGCATCTATATGTCGGGTGTCCCAATTGTCCACAATTGCAACACTTCATGGTTAGAAAATAGGAGTTACCTTTGCTAGTACCTCTACCCCTATTTGGTCCACCTTGTGCACCTCTTCCTCTAGAATTTCCTCCTCTAGGATTGGCTTCACTACCATGTTCAGTCAACTTGGCTTCTCCTTGGTTCCTCTACTCATTTGACTTGCTTTGGTAACCACCTCGGTGGTTCACTTGATCTCTACCTCTGCCTCTACCCTTGTTATTGGAGTCTCCTTTCCTTTTGTTCCTCTCTTCTACCTTGGCAGCAAGTTGATGACACTTTTGGATAGTAGTAGGAGTCCATAGGCTTATCTCCTCTTGAATGTTCCACTTTAGGCCGCTTAGATACCTAGCCACCTTAATGGATTCATCTTCTTGGAATTTGGACCTAAGACATAGCTTTTGAAACTCCTCTATGTAGGAGGCCACATCAAGATCCTTCTACTTCAATCCTTGTCTCTTCTTATGAAGTTGGACTTCATAATCCTCTGGTAAGTAGTTCTCCTTAATCTTACCCACCATAGCTTTCCAATTTGCAATAGGTAGCTTCCCCATACTAACTCTTTCTTCTTGCAGGTACTTCCACCATGTTAAAGCTACTCCCCTTAATCTTGATTTGGCAACTTTAACCTTCTGAGCCTCTATCACTCCTTCACACTCAAAGTGGTTTTCCATGCCCTCAATCCATTCCATAATAGTGTCTATATCCATTCTTCCACTAAAATGTGGCAATCCTTCAAAGGCTTTGGTGTTCAAGGCCTTAATAGCTTTCACAAAAGATTCTTCATTGAACAAGGGATTTGGTTCAAGGATAATGTCATCTATGTCTATAGTCTTCTTACCTTTACCCTTGGTGTCTTCATCCCAAGGTCCTTGTGTCCTTTGATCCACCACTTCCTGCAGTTTATCCCTCATCTCACTCACAACTTCTTCAAGGAGTCTATTTTTCTCCTTCTGTTCTTCCACTTCTCTAGCCAGCTCTGCATTAGTAACCATTCTACTCTCCCCTACTGATTCACTAGTATATAGAGACATACACAGTCCAACAAGTCTTTTACTTGCTCTGATACCAATCTGATGGGATGGGGTATGGGATAGACTAGCCTAGTCTATGCTCTTG
This sequence comes from Cryptomeria japonica, assembly GCF_030272615.1. Taxonomy (NCBI): domain Eukaryota; kingdom Viridiplantae; phylum Streptophyta; class Pinopsida; order Cupressales; family Cupressaceae; genus Cryptomeria; species Cryptomeria japonica. The sequence goes on along the minus strand of NC_081414.1, from coordinate 262,116,654 downwards.
GATCCTTTCCTTGGATCACCTAGTTTTCTCTACACACCCTAGGGTCTCTAGGACTTCCCTTTGCTTGAGGAATCCCCTGACCATGCCCAATCCACCCACCAATGAGTTGCAATGCTACTCCTAAGGTCTCACCTACTCTTGAGACGCCAATCCCCTTACTATGGCTAATAAGGGATAAGCTTGTTCCACACTTTTCCAAGGTCTTAGCAAGGTTGTTTCAGGTCTATTTCAAGGTTTTTCCACCCATTCATGAGCCCCCAAGAGGTTTCAAGCCTTTAACCCCTTACCAATTTCATAATTTTGTGTTTTTGCCTTCATAAAGGCTACAAGGATTAGGACCAATTAGGCCTCCTAACTGGTCTTCTAGGGCTCCCTCTCACAAATGATGCACAAACAACCCAATCTCCCAAAAAGGACTACCATTCATTTGGCAAAGACTCAAGGATTTTCTAGGTTTTAGGCCTCCAAGTGTCTGTACTCTATCCTTGGTGGATTTTAAGGTTTTTAGGGGTTTTGTGAGGGTTTTTAGAGTCTGCCTGGGTCACAGTGAGGGTTTTGTATTATAGCCACCTTGTTTGGATTGGTGGAGGCTCCTCCTTCACACAAATGATGCTTCACTCACTCCTCTTCACTTCCTCCAAAGGATGCACTCTCCACTATACAACCTTGCTCTCCAAGACCTCTGCACCAACAACCATTCCTAACCAGGCACTGTCCAGTCTCGCCTAGGAATGGGTATTTGCTTATCTTCATTGCATTTACAAGGGCCCTACTTTCTTAGAACTATAATACAGGGTCTCCACATCCATTCCCCATGGTTTCATGGTGGTTCCACAATGGGGAATGGAGTCAAGACTTCATTTACTCAAACTGGTCCAAAACTGGATAGTAAGACTGCAATTCACAAACTATTTACAAACACACTCAATCGGTAAACCAAAAGCTAATCTAATCACTCACAATGAAGATATATACACCAAAGAAGATGTTCCACATAGGTTTGATCACAAATCAATCCATTTGTTTGCTCGGTAACTTCATTGAAACAGACTGGTAACTCAAAAACAGTCATAGTCAATACAGTTTGCTTGTGTCGTACAATCTCTGACAACAAACCCTTTAACTTAGGGTTTAAAACATCTTATACTACCCATGCTTCAGTCGGTGTGCCACATTTAGGGTTTTCCATGCCAACCTAATGATTTTGACATCATGGTGGAAAAGTTGCTTGACAACTTTTAAAAGTTGTCATGCAACTTTTGCAACTTTTGAGCAACTTTCCCAATGTTGCTCTTCATGACTCCTAGACCCACAATGGGCCAACCTAAGGACACCACCATGATATGAAGGACCCCTAAACACCTCCAGGACACACATATCCTCCATTTTCAAGGCAATCACAATTTTGACTTATGACCCCTAAGATCTCCTCTAGGACCCTACCTAGGACCTATGAGCACTTGGCTCATTATTTTATATACAATGGCTTCATAAGAAGCATACTACCAACAAAACAAGGAGGGGGAGCTTGAAAGGGTTCTCCTGCACCATGTTAGGATTAGGATTCCCAAAGATACTGAGAGGGGGGGTGAATCAGTATCTTACCGGTTAGTAAATTTACTTGACTGAAAGTATGAAAAGCATATTAAAATTGTGCACCGGTAAACAAGAAATAATGCAATAAACAAGAATATAAACAACCACATGAGAAGCACACCATAACACATTATTTTAATGAGGAAACTTGGTGTGGGAAAAACCTCAGTGGGATTTGTGACCCACAATATTCGTTTATTGGCCAATAAGGGAATATTACTCTTACAATAGGGGCCTGCACATGCAGGAAGGCCAAGTGCCTAGAGCACACTGCTCAATTACAAAAGAAGTCACACTGACTGACAAAAATGGATTTTATTAATCCAATGTCTTGTACTACTTCAAAATAGCATCTGCTATGCCAGATCTAGTACCGGTTTAAGCTCTGCTACATACATAAACCCTTAACCTATAGTTTGCATATTAGGTATGCTTATTTCACATCCTATCACACACATTTCCTATTACAAAATGATCTCATACATATATGAGTCATATTACAACTCACCATGTTGGCTTATAATGATTTTATAACTAATTACAAAATACATTACAAACAAAATTCCTATCAGCTAGGGTATCGGTATCCTTCCTTTCACTATCGGTGTTCTATGTGTCGGTGTAAAGTTTGTCGTTGCTAGTGCTGGTATCTAGTCTTGCCGGTATCATATGATTGCAAGGTTGCCATCAATGACAAAACCTTCAATCACCTACAATTTCTCATTGGAGTGTGCATTTTCCAACAATCTCCCCCTTTGGCATTGATGGCAACACTCATGAGAAAAATTAAAAAGTGTCCATAATGATATCAAAAAATAGTCCGCCAAAATTGTCTTGCCAAAATTGTATGCTCCCCCTGAGTAGATGAAGTCCCTTCCTTCTGACCATTTTTCTCATCCCACTAGTCCCCCTTTGACATCAATGACAAAGGTTGTCATTCGCTGTCAGTAGAGTCCTGCCTGGATTCTTGTAATCGGTGGGTTACAATTTGAAAGATATCTGTCAAAACTAAATTTATGCCATTGCTGAAAGTTTTGCAGTCTTTTATTGCCTCTTGTGTTCTCTGCACTGTACCAGTGAGTATGTGCATTTTCTCTTCTGGTGTCTTCAGTCTAGGAACCAGAGCCTCATATATTTCTTTTCTCAAGGAAATAAGATACTCTAGTCTTGGACTAAGTCTGTATTTTAAGTCCTTTGCCTTATCCTTTATTCCCTATTTGTCTTTCTCCAATTTCTTGATTTTCTCTTCCTGCTCTGCAATTTTATTTTCTAATTCCAAAAATGAATCTGATGTTCCAATCAAATTGTCAGCAATATTATTTAACTTCTCTTGAGCTTTGTTGATCTCCTTGTCAAGATCCTCTATTAAGACATTTGTTTTGCAAGTATCCATGTACAGTTTCTTGAAGTCAAGAATTATTTCTCCAAGTTCTGGTAATAGGGTATCCATTTTCTCCTTTTTCTTATTTACAATATCCTCAAAGAATTTCTCATTTTCCTTTATCATCCCTTCCTTAAATGTATCCTCATTTATTTGATCAATGGTTATTAGATTGTCGGTGATAAACTTAGACAATGTGTCTAGTTGACCTAAAGAATCTTTATTCTCAATACTGCACTTTGGTGCTATCAATTTAAGAATTGGTATAGTATCATCAATAGCCTTATAGGATTGTGCATTGCATTTTGTGATCTTCTTTATTGAATCTAATAAGACCTCTATTACATTAGTAGGTCTGAATTCTATCATAGTTGTACCAGATGTTTGTCCAATAGTTTTTATAATAGCCATGCTACCAGTTGTAGTTATTTCCTTGCTTGGTTCGACCGCTGGTAGGTCTGTCTGAGTTGCATTTCCATAAACAAAGTTTTAGGCTTTTCAGTTTGACTGGGTGGCACTGTCTTTGTTTGTACCTGTACTTCAACCTGTACCGGTTTGGGTTTCTCCAAATGTGTCTCAGATGGTTTCTCTAAGCTTTCAGTTGCCGGTTCCTCAGTTTGTACCTCTGAACTCTCTTTTTCCGATTCTTCAGATGGTTTTTCTGTTGTATCTACTAATTTCTCTGTGGTATCCTTTATCGGTTGCTCTGCCTATGTAGGTTTTTCTATGTTTATCTCAACCTCTGTAGCTAGTGACTCAGTAGTCATATTTGTCTCCTTATCCTTAGTGGTTTCTCTGTCAACCATGACATTAACTTCCTGAGTATCTACATTTACAATATATAGAATTTTTGATTCAGGGTTTGTATCTTCTACTAGAGTCTCGATACTCTCAATGGCCAGTTGATTTGTAGTAGTGTCTACTGGTGGAGTATCTGAAGGAGGTGGGGGCATATTGTCAGTTATTTTTAAACTTGGTGCTCCACCTACCTTACCTTTCCCCTTATCTTTGTCCTTTTGATATACTTTGATAGTTTTTGGCCTAAGTAATTCTTCCTCTTTTTCTTTTTCCACAAAGAATATATCCCATCCATCTGTTGTTTCCTTAGAGACTTCCTTTACTCTACCTTCCATCAGTGCTACATGTCAGTGAGCAGTGGAGAATACTGTCTAGTTACCCTCACTTATTAATTTGTATATTTCATCAAGTGAGTTAACTAGATGCATTGCAAGTAGTTTTTCAATCTTAATCTTCTTGTCTAGCTCAACAAAGGCTAATCTTCTAGCTTCTAATCTCCTATACAGATCATTTGGAATTTCATCAACAACTTCCATTAAGAATTTCTTGTATATATCTAAGTGTACAATTACATGATTCTCTATACTTTCCTTGTCATCTGCTGATAGTGTGTTTATATTTTGTTGATCTTCAACTTGCCATCCTCTGCAATTTCACTAAGAAGTTTGTCTATAGGAGCAATAGTCTATTTCACCTTCTTCTTAGGAATCATTTTCTTCGCCGAAGGCCTTACTTACAGTTGCTTCTATCTTGTTCTTTTTGGTGTAGGAGAGGGTGCCAATGAGGGTTTTCTTTTCCTTTCAAACCTTTTAAACTCTGCCAGTATATCACTCTCAGAAGAAGTTCCAACCCGTGAAAGATGATTTTCCGGTTGATGTTCTTCCAACTCACTTTCAGCTATACCAGTTTGTTTTAACACATCTTCCTTAATTTCCTTTGCCTATCGGGTTCCTTTTCTTACAGTTGCTTTGACTTTCTTAACCCTTTTCCTTGATTTTATAGTTCTCTCAATTGTTTCTACACTACCAAATACTTTCTCTTCCAGTTCATTAGGAGCTTCAAGGAGGAATTTTGCATTAGTTTCTATGATGTTATAATTTGTCTCATAGCCCATTTTAGTTACCCAAATGGTTCTAGGGATAACTACCTCCATCCAAATTTCATCTTTCTTGATCACAAAACAGATTTCCTTTAGATACTTATCCACAATAGCTTGTGATAGTCTTACTCTGTTCTTCATTCAAGCCTTAAATGCTTGAAAATTCTCATTTATGTTTTTCTCCCTGTTCTCTCCCATATTGTTTAATAGTTCTGATAGTTTCTTTCCTACCGGTATATCAAAACCAAAATCTCTAGCACCAATACCGGGTACTTGTTTGGTTATGTATAGTATCAGACAAACAAGTAAGTTTCCAAATTTGAATGTCCCCTTTTTGTCTCTTTTGATCTTACCCAAATTGTCTATCAACTCATCTTTGAGCCATTCACATATTTATATTCTTGCATTATCAATTACCATATCATAGGCACTCTTAATACATAGGCTAGAAACTGAGTTTAACCTATTTGCATGTGTAGCCTTATAACCTAAGATCATATTGATAAATCTGATATTTGTATCCTTCACGTTGTTTACCCTTAGAGATCTCTTATCAAATGTTGCACCGGTTAGGTTTGTCACTAAGTCATTTGAGACCTTCTTAGTTTTGTCAAGTCTGTTCCCAGTGGAGGGTAGCCCTGTTACAACTTTTACTGCTTCTTTTGTGATTTTATGAATAGAGTCTAACCAGAAAAATTCACCATGTACTCTGCTTAACACAATCCTTATGATATCCTTGGGGAAATCCAAGATACTAAGTATTTCAGTGAAACCTAGGGTTTCTACTATCTTGTGTTCAGGTTTGACATTTCTGGATTCATCACAGATTACAGTCTCATACATATTTTTAATTTCATTATCACCTAGTTCATCAATATGACAATGTATATACATTCTAGGGTCTTCAACATATACTACTCCTTTAGGGATTTGGGAGAATGCACCTATGATGTCATCTTTCTTAGCAATTTTGGGAACTATCTAAAAAACATGTCTAGGTCGCTTAACAACTTCAACAATAGTAGGGTTTGCAATAAATTCAGGAGTGGATGAAGATGCCATAGCTATAAATACCTCAATCTGCCTTAAGGATGAATGCTTTGATGGATTGCTTCACTTCTTTTCTTGGAGTACCTTCGCTCAAGAATTTTCGCACTCACAAAGATTTGAATGCTTGGTGAATGAGAAAAAGAGCCAAAACACTTGCTTTATAATGTTATTTTTTCCAACTACCACATTTAATGCTTGTCGGTTAAGTCACAACTTAAGTCATCTGGCAGTATAGAAGTAATTTCAACTTTTCACTATCAACCGAGGGAATAAAAGCATGTTTTTCTTTTTGTTGCTAAACCCCCAAAGGAATTTTCTTCAGTTAGATGAAGAGTCTTCTGCCAGTGGAGTGTTACTCTATCCTGCTGGTGGAGATGTAATCACATCAACATTCTGATCTGACTTTCTGATCCATTGTTTTGAAAATTCTTGCTTTACCTCTTCAACTTTTTCTTTACCTTTCAAACTAGGACCTTTGTTATTTGTCAGTGATGCCTTACTTCTGCAAAATATAGCAATATGTCCAATCTTGTTACAGGCATAACAAGTCACATTGTTCTTTTGAATAGCTTTCCCATATCCTATGCCAGTATGTGTTCTACATTGATTAGATAAGTGCCCAGATTTTCCACAAACATAACATCTCACATTCATTCTACAATTTTCTGAATTATGACCAACTTTGTTGCATTTAGAACATTGACTGGTGGGTGTATTAGTGTTCTGATGATTTCTAGATCTACACTGATTTTCTCTATGACCATACTTGTTACAATTAAAGCATTTTCCATTAAACTTGTAAGCAGTAGGTTGTCTTACCAGTTTGCTATGATCATGATTGTTTGCAGTACCAGAGCTTTCACCAACTTCAAAGCAAAGGCCATTTGTATCACCATTAGGTTTCTGATTCTTCAGCATGTCACCAAGTTCTTTTGAACTTTTCTTGAATTTTTCTTTGTGATGATTTGCAGTAGTTAGTTCACTTTCCAAGATTCCTTTCTATCTTATGAGTTCAATTCTGTCATTTTGTGTGTGCATTAGATATGTCTTCAACATATCATTTTCATGACTAAGTCTTGTGTTTTCATTTCCAACATCATTTAGTCTTCTGGCCAAGTTTTCTTCATTCTTCTTCCTATCTTCAATTTCTTTACAAAATCTCATAGTCATATCCTGCATCTCATTGTGTGTTGTACTGATCTCTTGTCTTAGCTTGTTTACGAGATCATTAAGAGTTTCCTTTTCATCATTCTCATTCTACATCTTTTCACAAAGTTTTCTTCTATTATTTCTTGCAATGGTAAGATTTTATTGAAGTGCTTGAATGATGTCCTGAGCATCCTTTAGATCATCTTCAAGTTTGATATTCTTCACCTTTTCTGCATCATAGTCTGAAAGAGTTGTTTTCAATTGTTCTCTCAAGTTTTCCATCTCTACCGGTGACAAGATCTTCCTCAAGCTATTAGGCTTCTGAAAATAGAGGACCAAGCTCTGATACCAATTGTTAGGATTAGGATTCCCAAAGATACTAAGAGGGGGGGGTGAATCGGTATCTTACCAGTTAGTAAATTTACTTGACTTAAATCATGAAAAGCATATTAAAACTATGTACTGGTAAACAAGAAATAATGCAGTAAACAAGAATATAAACAACCACATGAGAAGCACACCATAACACAGTATTCTAACAAGGAAACCCGGTGTGGGAAAAACCTTGGTGGGATTTGTGACCCATGATATTCGCTTACTAGACAATAAGGGAATATTAGTCTTACAATAGGGGCCTAAACATGCAGGATGGCCAAGTGCCTAGAGCTCATTGCTCAATTACAAAAGAAGTCACACTAACTTACAAAAATGGATTTTATTAATCCAATGTCTTGTACTGCTTCAAATTAGCATCTGCTATGCCAGATCCAGTACCAGTCTAAGCTCTGCTACATACATAAACTCTTAACCTATAGTTCGCATATTAGGTCTGCTTATTTTGCATCCTATCACACATATTTCCTATTACAAAATGATCTCATACATATATGAGTCATATCACAACTCTCCATGTCGTCTTATAATGATTTTACAATTAATTACAAAATACATTAAAAACAAAATTCCTATCGGCCAGGGTGCCGGTATCCTTCCTTTCACTACCAGTGTTCTGTGTGTCAGTGTAGAGTTTGTCATTGTCGGTGCCGGTATCCAATCTTGCCGATATCATATGATTGCAAGGTTGCCATCAATGATAAAACCTTCAATCACCTACAATTTCTCATTGGAGTGTGCATTTGCCAATAGTTCGTGCATCCATTTAATTGTTGTATTTTAGTAATGTCATTAGGATACCTTAGGGAATGGGAATTAGATGTTATGAGTTATTTCTACTTGTGCAATGGTTTTATGTAATCATGTGGGTTTAAATGCATGTTTTTCCTTTAAGAATGATGTGATAATGTATCTCTTTTTATAAAAAAAATTATCTCTAAGATGTCTAGTTTAGGTTGTTAGTTGGCTTTGTTCTCTAGGGTTTCTTGGCGGGAATTACAATGAAGCTTCAATTATACCCCCTCGTCGCTTCAAAGAATGGATTCAAGCCAATATTTGAAAAAAAATTCCCATAGCTACTCATTCTTCTTCAGTTATTGACAATGTCCATGCTCTTCAAGTGCTTTAGTGGAACCCCCATTATAATTTTTTTGTCATAGTTTGAAGAAGCCCTAGCAACACAACTAGTATTGAATAGAGGCAATTTCAAAATGAACACAATATCCATAGGTTAGCTTTCATAATATTTTTGAGGAGATATAAAATCACTATATGTCCTCACAATCACACAAATGAAATGTCTTTTAATCACCTTGTACTTTCTCCAAGGCATACCTCTACATTTCTCACCATCATTACACAACCTACTAATATTTATTGATTTAAGAGAGAATCCATCTTGGAAATGAAAGCATTGATTTTATTTAAGCAATGTGGCAAGCTTGCTCATGCTAAAGAGACATCTAAGCAAGGTGGATGACCACAACATAAAAATATTGTGATTATTATCCATATTTGGAAAAAGGGATAAATTAACTTGGTATACCATCAATTTTAATGTTCCCTCTATTATTATCTAGAAGTTCTTTCACCTTGGCAAAGCAGTGAGTGAATTTTATACATTTTAATTCATTAAAGCCTGGAGCCTAATTAGAGACTTCATCAACAATTTTATTAGATTCCCTATACACATACATAACTTTGGATTGAAGAAAGATCCTGAGAATGATTTTACTCTCCTTAGTGATTTCTCTAATGTTCTACAGACTATCAACCTCTCCGGTAAGAATATCTATAATTTATTTTGAGTCACCTTCGAAGACAATTTTTTGATAGTTGAGTTCCTTCAATCTTTTCAAACCCCACCAAGTAGCTAAGGCCTCTACCTTATTGCTAGTACCTGCTTCTAATTTTTTTTTCTATAACATTCTATAAGTCTTCCTTTATTATCTCTTATGACAGGCCTCACAATAGAGATGTAGTTCCCCTCCCCGATTCATCTTGCCTTTCTGAACACTAGAGGATTATATTGATCTAGCTTAGTCTACTTTATGATGATTTGTTGGTATTTCATGCTATGTGCTAACCCTATTTCATGATTGAATCAAACGTGAAGATGGATCTATATTCGATGATTTATATGTGTTTATTATTCATGATGGATCATATTGCTTACAATATTATGATGAAATTATGATTACGCTAACCCTGCTCTATGCTTGTTATGTGTGAATTGACGCTACGATGTTTGAGATTGTCTTTTAGTTTCTTCATGATTAGAAATCATGTCATACCACTCATTGCAAGCACGATATGACATTGTGATTCTCTATCACTTTCCTAATCATTTATGATGTATATGTGTTATATATATGTTGCATTATGTGTAGTGGTGGATGTAGGATTGTAGGTACTAGACATTGACTCCACTCGTTCTCACAGGTCTGAGTGTGTCTTATCCCAATGGAAAGTTGTCAGAGATGGAATGTGTTTGTTGGATATTGTTGGACATTTTTTCTTCTAGGATATGTTTTTGTCATTGATGTCAACATATTCCTATGAATTGCTTCGATGTGTGTAGACTAGGAAGATCTTATGATCCAGTTTGTAGTTTTGTTTTGTTGATCACTGTTTTGCAAAGTTCGGTATTTCCTCTGGTATATTCTGGTGTGAATAGATCTTGTGTTGATTATTTGGGAGATTTTTTGGGATGTTCTTGTGCATATTCATTTCAGATGGATGATGATTTGGTTCCACAAGTTATCTTTCTTCATGAGAATTGTTGATTGGTTGTGTTCTTGAGCTTTTAGATGTTGATCATTGAAGATCTGATAAGTGGTGTTGTTTGATGATTCTAATGCACTTGTTGACGTTTCTTAATTGTGTCCTATTTGTTTTGATGATTCACATTGATCATTGTGCGATTTTTTGGTGGTTTCTATGAACCAGTTATGATTTTTGGGTTATGCAGTATTTCTGGTGGTGTAGCATGTCGCGGTTGTTCTTGGCATGATTTCCAGTGGAGTTGAGCATTTGAGAATTTGAATTAGGTCCATGTTATGTCATGTAAATCATTATATTGGTCTAGTGGTCAATCTTTGTATTGTGTGATGTAATCTTGTAATTGTGAGTTGAGGGTTTAGCCGACCTTGTTATCAAGGTTGATGAATTGTATATATAGGTGATATTGTTATGTATTTTGGAATTGAGGTTGTGTCTTCATTATTAGAGAGATATATGTGTGTGAATAAGGATTCGTCTTTCAGTGTTGTGATCAAGGAGAGATTGGTGTTGCTGAGCAAACATCTATGCTTAACCAGAACTATAATCAAGCATTTGGGGATGCTATTCTTTCAATTCATTTCTTCCAGATTGTAGTCTGAATCTTGTTGTAAGTCAGTGAGACTTCCTTGAGGTTTGTAGCCTCCCAGGTCATTGTATTTGAGTAGTGAGCTCTAGGAAGTGTGTCTTAATGCATGTGCATTCCCCATTGTAATATTTTCATATACTACTGTAGAGTATCATCTTATTGTTGGTAGGTTTCCACCGTGGTTTTTCCCTTAACTGGGTTTTCCACATCAAAAATATTGGTGTTGTGTGTTGTGCCTTCAATTTTCTTATCTTTACTATTATTGCAGTATATCATATCTATTTTTGTGGTTAAGTTAGTAGATACAATGAAGACTGATTCACCCACCCTCTCTCAATCTTCCTTCATTGTTTCTGCCAACAATTGGTATCAGAGCTAGATCCTCTGGAAGAATATTAACCGCTTGAGGAGATCCGAGATGGTAGTTGCAGGTGTTATCTTTAAGAAGGACAATCCAAGAATTGATGGAAGTAACTATGTCATATGGAAGAACCAGATGGAAGTGCACTTGAAATGTCTTGGAGAAGATTACTAGAAGATTACAAAGAATACCTATTATGTTCCTCAGAATGGACCAGTTACTGCTGATGATATCAAAGAAGTTGAACACAATATTAGAGATGAAGGAAGCACTACTTAGTGCCTTGAATGATTCTGAGATGACAAATGTAATGGGACTTTAGACCACACATGAGATCTAGGAGAAGCTTGAAATCCTATATGAAGGAGACAAACAAGTGAAAGTTGCTAAGCTGTGGAGTTTGAAAGGAAATTATGAAATGCTGAAGATGGAAGATGATGAGAGCATACACTATTTCATGGATAAGGTGAATGATTTGGTCCTAGGAATCAGATCTATTGGTGGAACCCTTGAAGAATATGAAATTGTTGCTAAGGTACTGAGATCTTTGCCTCCTGCTTATAAACATAAGGTTGTTGTTATTGATGAAATCTGGAGTGTGACTATAGTGACAAGAGATATGCTAGTTGGAAAGATTGTTGCATTTGAGCTAAGTGAATTTTGAGAATCACATGGAAATTCTGAGACGACATTTAAAGCATCAACATTTGTATCTAATAAACAGAAGTATGATCTCGATGAGTGCAGGATATCTAGATATGAAAGAGACAAAATAGAGATGGAAGAGCAAGAAAGAGAGTTGGATGAGCTTGAAGCATTGATTGCCTAGAGATTGCCTAAAGGAGCCAATAAGTATGATGGAAAATTTCCTTTGAAATGTTTATCTTTCAATAAGATAGGAATCAAAATAGTTGTTATTATTTTGGTGATGAAGGTGTTACATATGAAGAATCAGAAGGAGATGAAGTTGTATTTCTTGCCATTAAAGAAGATGGACTCGTACTTGTTGATTCCACTAGCTGTATAGTTGAGGAGAAAGCTTTAGCTTCTAAAGTTGAAGAGAAGGATGAATGGGTGATTGATAGCGGTTGTTCACATCATATGACCGATGATAAAAGCAAATTTGTGAGCATGGAAAGATATGATGGTGGAATAGTAAGATTTGGAGATGACAAAGCTTGTGTGATCCGTGGGAGAGGTTCTATATCCATTGATGGTAATCATAACACTGATGATGTCTTATATGTTGAAGGTTTGAAGCATAATCTTTTGAGTGTTGGATAGATGGTTGATAAAGATTATGATCTACAATTCAAGAATGGAAAATGCAAGATCCTAAATGCCTCTAGTATAGAGATTGCATCTCGAACTAAGACTGAAGGTAACATTTTTCATTTGAATTCCAGTGAGAAAAGTTGTTTGATTTCTCAGATAGATGAGATTTGGCTATGGAATAGGAGAATGTGTCATGTTAATTTTGATTCAATAATTAAGATTAGTTTTATTCAAGTTGTTAGAGATCTGCCTAAGATTGTTAAGCCTGCTAATCCGATATGTAAAGACTGTCAGTTGGGTAAGCAAACAAGAATCTCTTTCAAGAGAAAACAATATACATCAGATGGATTGCTAGATCTTGTGCATACTGACCTGTGTGGACCTACAAATGTTAGAAGTGTGCAAGGTGACATATATTTGTTACCTCATCATTCATCCTTCATAGCAGGAGTAAGTTACCCTATAAAATTTTATTTGGAAGTCCTTATCTTTCTAGAAATTCCTTGGTTCAATCCTTAATCCGTTTGAAAAATTGTCTTCTAATCTGAAATGCCAAGTTTTAATGGTTAGTTTGAACCCCGTGAACTCATTGAACCTTTTTGAAGCAAGTTCATAATGTTCATTTAGGTTTTGCAGGTTCTTAGGTGTTTAGGAGGTTTTCATACTAACATTCACTCAAAGTGTTTTACAGCGGTTCTTTTTAATGGTCACGTTCAGTGATGTGTTATATCATCTCTCTCTAGGCTGTGAACTCTTTGAACCTAGTTCAAATGGTTCAGGGGTGTTCAACATGTTCAACGCAGTTCAAAAGGTCAACAACACTTAACAGAGTTAATCTTTTCAGAAGAGAATTTTCTTAGCGTGGTGTCTGCCTTGAACTACTTGAACTCTCATGAAGTCAGTTCAGATTGTTCATGCATGTTCAAGTCAGGTGGGTCACATGAGCTAAAAGACATGACGGTGCACTTATTTCCAAGTATGATGAAGATTGAACCATATCTTGGGTGACGTCAACTGTTTGAGTTTTTGAGGCAAGTAATCATTTTGGGAATTGGTGGTTACTCCAAAAATGCCACCATGCATTCAATGCGCGTGTGAGATGTACAATCCAAACGCTCAGCGCATTTGAACTGATGATTGGAATTAATGCACTTAATAAGTTTGTATCATTGCTTTTTCTATAAGGTATGAAATGATTAGTTCTCTGAAAACTTGTTCCTCATTACTACGAAGTTACTTTTCTTGGATAGAAGGTTTGTTTGCTGGTAGTCATCCGATTGCTCTCAACTGTGAAGGTGAGTTTGTTTCCTGTCCTCTCCAGTGATTTTTACCTACTTTTCCTCTCTCATAATAAGATTCACTGAGAAAATAAGGCTTGTTATTTATGAATTATGAAGTCCACATTACACCTTTTCGGGAACATTTTTAGTCTTGCATGTACAGAGCCCATAGTTAATGATATAGACTTAAAAGGGGAAAATATGGAAGTTTTAAAAGAAAGGGAGTTCAAGGGAATTGATGGTTCCTTTGGTGTAGAAATTCTGAGTAGTGGTCTCATAGAAGCGGCAGCCTTCCCCCTAGCTATCCCTTGCCCAGAATTGATTAGAGGGTGTATTTCTAGGTATGATCCAATTTCCAAGACCATCAAAAGAGATAATGGTGAAACCCTCCTTGCCATTAACCGCGAAGTTATTTCCTTCATTTTCAAACTACCTGATTATCAGTTCTCAAACTTTTCTCCCGCCCAATCAATTACTGAGTTCAACGCAGATAGAACTGAACACCGGAATAATGTAGCAAAATATTGGTTGAAGGTTCCCCAAAGGGATGGCTCGAGATTGCCCAAGAATCCCAACAAGAACCATATGCTTTCCCACAATCATGATGTCATGTTACTGTTGCACTGAGTCAGAGGCTTGACAGAGGCCTATAGTTTCAACAACTAGATTTATTGCTATGTACAACTGGTACTGGAAGGAAAGCAATATCTTGATTGGGCAGAGCTGATTGCCAATTCCATGAGGGAGTAGCTGAGTATGGCCAAACAGTTCAAGCAAAATTTCTTCATGTCCTCATATTTGATATATTGCTTGGCATGTGTTAAGGAGATAGTGGGAATACCTAGGTAGCTCATTGAGGGAGAGGTCTCTGTGTATGATTTTTACCCTATGTTACAAAAGGATAATGTATTGCAAGACTTTAGGAGGGTACATAATGCCTTCCTGGGAGATTTGTGTTACGAATTAAAGAACATGAAAACCAAGAGCATGTTTGAGGATGCACAGGCCTTAGTGAAGAGATTTGGTAGTTTCTTTATTCAATTCCCTCACTTTTATTACATAAGAGTAAGCGGTTTTGAGGAAGAGCCTTTCAAGCTTCCTCCTTTTTGTTCAAATTGTTTTTCTTTGGCAGAGATTTGTAGGCAGTTGCCTACCGTGGTTAAGAAGGCTCAACCCAGAGATAAATGGGAGGATCATTTTCCTATTCAGTTGGGTATTTTATCCTGCAGTTCAATGTCAGATGCTTTAAGCATTGGAGCCAACTTGAAAAACTTCAATTTTCCACTGTATCACGAAAGAAAAGGCTTTGACAATAAAGGTTTCTCACGAAGTCTCGGTCTGATGCCGTACCTCCCAATTCCACACCTAGAGGACTTTTGGGAAGGTTGCAGTGATGAGATTGAGGTGTTCAAGAGGGCAAACATGAGAATGGTGTTGGATCAAGTAATTTCACTGCAGGTGAAGCTTGACATAAGTGGGCTTGAAGAAGATTATCTAGAGTTTTTTGAACTTGGATACTTAGACCAAGCTGAAACCAAAGTGTCCTACATCAACTGGGATGTGGAAGAAGAGGACAACATACAGCTAAAAAAAGGGTTTTGGAGAGAACCACATAATGGGTTGGCAAGAAGAGAGCAGTGAGATTAGGCACCAAGTCTAACTCCATGAGAAATAGTGAGGTTACTCTGCATTCACCAAAGCATTTTTCTAATCTCACTTCTATGCCTGTTCATGCAGGTAAGGATAAAAAGCCATCTCACATTAGGCACAAGCCCAATCTAGCTCTGGACTTCTCTGCTCCTCAACATACCAAGTCACGAAGTGCTACATAGAAAAGAATGGACCAGACCAAAGATACAGAGGCAAAGGATAAAATTCTTGATTCTTAGATATTTGAAGTTGAAGATCTCCATAGTGACATTGTCAACACCATGGATACCCATGCGGTTACCGTAGCCATGACACCACCCCCTAAAGTGATCAGAGGAACAACCAATTCGAGTGCAACTCCTAAGTGGTTAACCACGTCAGTAAGCAAAAAATGGAGTTTCATTCCTGTGACCATCCCAATTCAGGACATGGTAGTTAAGTACACAGAGAAGGGCCCCAAGCAAAAGAAGTTCAAAACAACTACTAGACTAGATAATGATGAAGGAACTGGAAAGTGGGTTGTTGAGATTGCTTCTTACAAGCCCAAAGACGAAGGTAAGGAGGCCAATGTAGAGGACTTTGAGATCACCAAGGTGGAGCTCGAGAACATGAGTAGGGATTCAGATAATCACTTCTTCTAGGTATCTGCTAAGAAAATGCTCACCAGGTTGGAAAAAAATGGGTAGGAGAAGAGAGAGGTAAAGAGGCATATAAAAATTCTTGCTCAATTCATTGATAACATCAGCTGCTTTGAAGCACTTCCCATATCCCATGCTATAGAGAGCTTTGAACCTACCTCACGAGAAAATAAAAAGCTAATGAGTCAGGTTCAACGAGCTAAAAGCATTGTGGGGGCTATGGAGAAATGGATTGAAGGAGTAATTAAAGACGGAGAAAAGTATATCACAAGCTCCAGGAAGTTATGCGACGAGATGCAGAGCCTCATTGCAGAGATTCAAAAGCAGATTTTGCCATGGGAAAAAGAGGAACATAAATGGGAAAATGTCTTGCCTATGCTCACCAAAATAGAAGTGTACGGAGCCACCATATTCTTGACACAACATTCAATCAAGTTGGTAACTGATGAGTGCCAACTCTTCATATTAAAAAAGACCATAATGTGGTGGGTACTCACATTCAAGTCTGTGATTTCTGATGCCAAGACTTTTGTTTATGAACTTCAGGACCTCCAATGCAGCTTGGTTAATGACAACAAAGTGGTTAATCCAAACCACGATTGGCAGTTGGGGATTTGTGGACTGAACATGCAGGACACGATAAAGTCTTTTAGGCTATACATGGAGAAAGTTAAAGCTAAAGGCAATTTCACCCCTGAAGATATAACACAAGTCGCCAGGATCGAGTCCATGATGTTTATCGATAATAATCAGTTATCGAAGCATGCCAATAAAATGGTGAAGGACAGATGGGACAAAGAAGCCACAAAGGCAAAAATCAATGCTATGAAGAATTCGAGCCAATCTATAATCCAGGAACTTGCAACTACCCATGACACCCAGGAAAGCGGAGGAGAAGATGATGATGGAAAAGGAGCATAACATATCAATAATGCTCTGTTTTTTTATTTTATGTATTTTTCATAATCTTGCAAATGACTTTGGGACATCTGTCCCAAATATACTTTGTTGGTTTTCATAACTGATTCGGAGGAGGTCGAGTTTTGAAGGAGACCTCCTCTATTCTAAAGACATATAAATTAGATTAAGAAAGATATAGAGGGCATTAGAATGGGGACTGAGTGGCTTATTTTTAAGTAGTTCTGTTTTGTTGAAGGAAGTGATCAGACTTTGAAAATCTAAAATTGGAAAGGATTTATAAATGTATCGTTGTGTGTTTGTTGCATAAAATACATATATATAAAAGATCATATGTGTTTGGGAGAAAGAAAACCTTTGAGTTTTGAATCTGTGTACTAATATTTCTTTGCAAATATAAAGCTAATCAAATGACAGTGATCGCCTTTCCAATGGAAAATATCATTATTATTCTAAGATTCCTTTCAAAGTGACTTTAAAACATATGTGCTTGACAAGGGATTTTATTTCTCTTATCTATTTTTCATGAACTGTCGAACTGGTGTTCTAAACTTTGTTTCGATCACTTTCATTTTTCATGTTGAAGCATTTTGAAGAATATTTTTTCTCTGAAATATGTGTGAATCATTAGCCTCTCATCTAAGAATGAAGTAGGTAGTCTTGCGTGCTTTCAGGTTAAAAGCATACCAGTTTAATTTAGTTAGATTATTCCTTGAATAACTAATGGAGGGAGTTGTACCTATCAAAAATTCAGAGAGAAGTGGTGTATGTCACACGTACCCAACTGTTTAGCTGAACTTTTGTCTTTTAAAAGAAGGCGACATAGTTTGAAATCATTTAATTTGAAGGAAGGAAAAAATATGTTCACTAACAATATTTTATGCTGCTTTAATTTGAAGGAAGGAAAAAATATGTTCACTAACAATATTTTATGCTGCTAATTGATTATTATTCTAGGATGACGTGGGTTGTCTTTTTGAAGGAGAAATCAGAAGCATTGGAAAAGTACAAGATATTCAAAGCAAAGGTGGAGACTGAGTCTGGATTGAAGGTGAAATATCTGAGATCTAACAGAGGTGGAGAATTATGTTCTAATGAGTTCAATTCATTTTGTGAGCAGCATGGGGTTAGAAGACAATTATTTGCTCCTAGAACCCTCAATAGAATGGAGTTGTTGAAAGGAATAACAAAACTATCTTGGATGTTGCAAGGACTATGTTGATTGAAGGGAATGTTCTGAAGATCTACACGAGAGAATCTTTTAGCACTGTTGTTTAGAAATTCAGTAGAGTTCATAGCAAAGGTGATATCGGTAAGACCCCTTATGAGTTATGGTTTGGTCATGTTCCTATTGTGAGATATTTCAGAGTATTTGGTAGAAAATGTTATATCAAGAGAGATGAGGATATAGGAAAGTTTGATGCTAGAAGTGATGAAGGAATTTTCTTGGGATACTTTATAAAGAGAAAAGCTTGTCAGTGCTACAATAAAAGACTGAGAAAGATAGTAGAAAGTGCAAATATGAAGGTGGATGAGAACCTTGGGAAAGAGATCAAAGTATGTGGATATGATGATGGAAAACATGTTGTTTTAGCCCCTGTTCAGACTGATCTGGTAGAGACAGTCAACCCAGATGTTGTTGCTACCGGTGAAGAGGTGCAAGAACCTAAAAATCAAAACAATTAGAAGACTTTGAGGTATGTAAGATTGAATCATTCTAGAAATCAGATTATTGGTGATAAAAATAAAGGGGTGATGACTAGAAGAAGACTAGCTGCTGAAGAAGTATGTTTGATTTCTAAAGTTGAACCTAAAGATGTTGTTGAAGCTTGCAAAGATGAAAATTGGATGAGAGATATGGAAGAAGAATTAGATCATATTGAAAAGAACAACACATGGGAGCTTGTGCCTAGACCTAAGGATAAGAATGTTATTGGTACTAAATGGGTATTCAGGAACAAATTGAATGAAGTCGGTGAAGTTATCAGAAATAAAGCTAGATTGGTTTACAAAGGATATTCACATAAAGAAGGAATTGATTATGAGGAGACTTTTGCTTCAGTGGTCAAACCTAAAGCTGTTAGATTGTTGCTTTCATATGTTGCTTATAAATATTTTAAGGTATATCAGATGGGTGTCAAATCTGCCCCTTTGAATGGTGATCTTGAGGAAGAAGTCTACATTGAGAAACCTGATGGATTTTCATTATCAAATGATGGAGACATGGTATGTAAACTGAAGAAAGCTCTTTATGGATTGAAGCAAACCCTTAAAGCCTAGTATGATAGATTAGATAAATACTTATTGAAATTGGGATTTAATAAAGGTGTTGTTGACAGTAATCTATACTTTAAGATTGAGAATGATAACATCTTGATTGTTGAAGTCTTGGTTGATGATATTATCTTTAGAGGAGATGATGACTTGAGCATGAAGTTTGTCTGTGATATGCAGAAAGAATTTGAGATGTCTATGATTGGTAAGATGAATTTTTTCTTAGGTTTGCAGATTTCACAGACTAGAAAAGGTATATTTATATCTCAAACTAAATATGTGAAGGAATTGTTGAAGATATTTGGATTAGATGACTCCAAACCAATTGGAACTTGTATGGTGACTGGCTGTACATTGTCTAAGAATGATGAATCTTTGAAAGCTAAGCAGAGCTTGTACAAATCTATAGTTGGTGGACTACTATATCTTACTCAGACTAGACCGGACATTATGCATGTTGTGTGCATGGCTCCTAGATATCAAGTTGATCTGAAAAAGAGTCATGTCACTATTGTGAAGAGGATATTCAGATACTCAAAGGGAACTGTGGATTATAGTTTGTGGTATCCAAGGAATAATGATTTCATGTTGTGTTCTTACATTGATACTGATTGGGCTGGTGATATTGATGAGTGGAAGAGCACTACTAGTGGAGAATTCTTTTTGGGGAAGGAACTGGTTTCATGGGCTAGGATGAAACAATATTTAGTGTCCTTATCTACTGATGAAGCTGAGTACATTGTTTTTGCTAGTAATTGCACTTAGGTAGTTTGGATGAAGCAAATGTTGAAGGATATCAAAGTTATCTATGATGAGCTTACTATCATATATTGTGATAATTTCAGTGCTATTAACATGTCAAAGAATTTGGGGCAACATTCAAAGACTAAGCATGTGTCAATCAAATATTATTACTTGAGAGAGCAAGTCAGTGAAGAGAAAGTGAAGCTAGAGTATGTATCTACAAAGGAACAAATAGCTAATATTTTCACTAAGCCTTTGCCTGTAGATACATTTGTCTATTTGAGAGACAAGTTAGGGTTATCCACCCCTCTTGATGAGAACTAGATGCATTGAGTTGCATCAATCTGGTGGACTTCAGAGCCTTATCTCTTTATCCAGATTGATGAGTTGATGTTGCTCCTCTGGTGGAGTAGTCTGTGTTTTAGGAGGAGAGACTCTTGAGATTCATGTTTTTGTTTAAAGGAGAGATTTTGGTTTTCTATTTCAGGATCTTTGGCATTGCTTTTAAAGGGGGAGAGAGATCATGTGAAAAACTTCTTTATCTATCTTGAACTTTGAGGGAGTTTGCTGGAGATATCTTCTTTCTTTGCATTGATTGTTTTTCACATTCATATATTTCCATCAATGCCAAAAGGGGAGATTGTTGGAGATTGATGGAAATTGTTGATGCTAGGATATGTTGTTTTTATTGATGTCAACATATTCTTGTGAATTGATCCAGTGTGTGCAGATTGGGAAGATATTATGAGCCGGTTTGTAGTTTTGTTTTGTTGATCAGTGTTTTGTAGAGTTCAGTATTTCCTCTGGTATACTCTAGTGTGAATAGATCTTGTGCTGAGTATTTGGTAGATTGTTTGGGATGGTCTTGTGCATCTTCATTTTAGATGGATCATGATTTGGTGCTCCACAAGTTATCTCTCTTTGTGACAATTGTTGACTGGTTGTGTTCTTGAGCTTTCAGATGTTGATCGTTGAAGATTTCATAAGTGGTGTTGGTATAGTTGTTATTGATGATTCTAACATTCTTGTTGGTGTTTCTTAACTGTTTCCTATTTGTTTTGATGATCCGCATTGATATTTGTATGGGTTCTTGGTGGTTTTTTATGAACCGCTAATGATTTTTGTGTTATGCGATATATCTAGTGGTGTAGTGTGTTGTGGTTGTTCTTGGCATGATTTTTGGTGGAGTTGAGTGCTTGAGAATTTGAATTAGGTCCATGTTATGTCATGTAAATCATTATATTGGTCTAGTGGTCAATCTTTGTATTGTGTGATGTAATTTTGTAATTGTGAGTTGAGGGTTTAGCCGACCTTGTTATCAAGGTTGATGAATTGTATATATAAGTGATATTGTTATGTATTTTGGCATCGAGGCTATGTTTGTATTATTAGAGAGAGGTTTGTGTGCCAACAAGGATTCATCTTTCAATATTGTGATTGAGGAGAGATTGGTGTTGCTGAGAAGACATCTGTGCTTAACCAAAACTATAATCAGGCATTTGGAGATGCTATTCTTTCAGTTCATTTCTTTCGGATTGTAGTCTAAATCTTGTTGTAAGTCAGTGAGACTTCCCTGAGGGTTGTATCCTTTCGGGTCATTGTATCTGAGCAATGAGCTCTAGGTAGTGTTCTTGAATGCATGTGCATTCCCCATTGTAATATTTTCACATACTACTGTAGAGTATCATCTTACTATGGGTAGGTTCCCACCATGGTTTTTCTCCTAACTGGGTTTTCCATGTCAAAAATCTTGGTGTTGTGTGTTTTGCCTTCAATTTTCTTATCTTTACTATTGTTCTAGTTTATCATATCTATTTTTGTGGTTACGTTAGTAGATCTGGTGAAGACTGATTCACCCCCCCTCCCTTAGTGTCTTCCTTCATTATTGTTGTCAACAGTGTTTCCCTCTCATACTTTAGGCTTAAGTTGTCTACCTTGTCAGTTGTGTCATGGCGCAAGATAAAGGTTAGTGTCTTGTGTCGATGTTTGACCCTACGTCGGGTTGCTTGAGGTGTTATCAATATGTGATTTAGATGCAATTAATATTTGATTAATATAGTATTAATACTATAGTTGATTTATTTGATGGTTTGATTACTTGATTATTATTTAGTTGGTTATTTAATATTTATTTCTATTGGCTTGGTTAATGATTAATTGAGCTTGATTTATTTAAATAATTGACTTATTATTGGCTATTTATTTATTTAGTATATATAGTGTTTAATTGATTATTTGATATTTAATTTATTGTTGAGATTTTATAATTATTTAATTGAGATTATTTTATTGGTTTATTTGATTTATTGCTAAATCGATTATTTTATTATTTAATGATTAATGATTAATTATTTATTATTTATTGTTGATTTGATTTTATATTTAATTATGAGTTTCTATTTATTAAGATTTTATTTATTTATTTAATTATTGGGATTTGATTTGTTATTATCCCATTTATGTGTATACTATTTTATTATTATTATTATTTGCATAGTTGGTTATATTATAAAGTTTACCTACGCCTTATTTCTATTGGTTGATTTTGAGAGGGGTAAGTAAATAATACTATTAAATAATAATTACCTCATTTTCATGCATGGTAGGTATAATATATAGTTTACTGGAATTTTTCTGATTGGTCAATGGATTTCTATAGTTTTGAGTTTAATTTTCTATTTAATGGTTTTTCCTGTGTGTTGTCGGGGTTGGTTACTCTGCAAATTTTGGTTTGAAGCTTTGGAATTTTGGATTGGATTGCTGGGAGATTTGATTGCATTTTGGATTGGAGTCGCCGAGTTTTGGATTGCTCTTCATTAGTTGTTCTTGCTTTGGATTGTGATTTCCAGGTTGGAGCTTTGATCCTCTGTACAATTTGTATTTCAAAAATATTGTCTACATTGTGATTGTTGAAAGATTGGCTTGGGGAATGGATTTGATATTTGAGTTTTGATTTAATTTTGGGGAGAAATTTAAAGATGATTGAAAAAGGAATTTGAAGTATTGCATTTAGAGATGGTGTGTGTTGGTGAGAATGCATATTTTGCATTTTCCCTTAATGAATCCTTGTTTCCTTTTTCTGTGATTTTTTTTAAGTCCAAGGAGCTTGTGGAATGATATTTGGATTTCATTATGTCTCATTTGTATCTCCTTATGATTATGTGTGTGCATCAACAAGATTTGAGTGTCTTAGACTATTTCAGGACTTGTCTCTTGAGATTCATGAGTTGTAATCTTGTCTTAGTTTGTCTTGGAGATGGTTTGATTGTTGTATTGGCTTTGTACTATCTTTTTAATGCTATTTTGTACCTATCTTTGCTTTGTTGCATCTCCCTAAATCCCTGTGTAAGTTTGGTGAAGTTCTGCGTACATTTAATTGCGGTTGCGATGGGGAATTGGTGTCATTTTCTCTTTATATGATCATAATATTTTATTAATGTGTTTACCCAATTATATTTCCTCCCGCACCTTATGGGAGTGTCTTTTGATCATTTGAGTGTCCTTATGCAAAACCGGGCAAGTTTCATTTAATATTTTATTTGTTTTTTATGGTTTTTGAATTATGGACTGAAACTGCTAATGTTTGGCCACAAAATGCCAAAATAAGACCCCAAAATGCTAAAAGATGGCTTGGGAGAGCTAAAATATCTCCCAGTAATGCTAGTTTTGGTTTTTGTTGCGCTATTCTGGCTGGAGTTGTCAGTTTTGGTAGTTTTGCCCAAGTTGGTCTCTTTTCTGGATTTTGTGTATTTACCAGAGGCATTTTGTGATTGTAATGAGTTCCTTAGAGGTTTTCATGATGCCATATTGGCTCTTGTTTAATGATCTTGTTCTCTAGTAAGATATTTTGTGCCTTACCATTGAAGTTATGGTCCTTGTATGCTCCAGCAAGAGGAAGAATGCCTCGTTGTTGAGGAATGACTGTGAAAGCTCTAGTGAGATGAGATTGCCTCACTATTGAGGGTTGGAAATGATTTTGGATTGGTCTTGATCTCATGTTTATACCTTGTTTTATTATTGCATTGTTTTGATGGAGGCTCTTGCTCGGTCTTTGAGCTTATGTATTATCCATGCTTTATATTGTATCAATGATATTGTGACTGTGTTTATATCATACTTGAGCCTTCATGACGTTATTGTAATTTTATTTGATGTATGTTTTACCCTAGGGTTATGGTCCATGATTGGGAGAGTGAGCTCTTGCATGTGCAGGAGTGGGGTCATGAGTAATAGGCCACTAGGAAAGGGTCTAGACCTATCATGGAACCACATGAAGAGTTTATGATTAATTGCAAGTGATAACCTTAATAATTGATTAGCGGGTTTGGGTAATTAGGAATTCATATAATCAAGATAATGAATATGTTGTTTTGTACCCCACCTCATACCCTTGACTGGAGACTCGGGATGAGCTTGGGAAGACCATGGACATGGTAAGCCAAACTCCTTTGATTGCTCATAGATTGAGATGGCTCCACATACCTATTAGGGGCACGGGTGGAGATCCCGTAGTGTCAAGAGGAGATATTGATATTCATATATTTATATTTTTATGCCCTTATTTGTGAGGATAGCATGTGATGACACTCTTCCCTACATGTGTCCATTATCCTTATACCTTACTTTTTATTATGCGTCTGGGAGTTTACTGATTTATGATTTAGCCATGTGATGTGACTTGATCTTTGAATATTTATGTTATATTGTGGTTTTCATGTTGAGTCCCTTGGTTGGTAGGTGTCAGTGTATGTCTTGAGTGGGAGTTGTAACCCCATGTCATCTCCTAGTACGGGGGGTGGTTCCTATTTGGTCCCACATGGTCAAGTGGTTTGATGCCTTCTTCCATTGGGATGTTCCTCGTTGGATGCTTGCATGCGTGGATATAGATTTATATTATCTCATCATGTGGATAGATCTTTGGAGCATAATTCATGTAATTGGAATTGATATCATGTGTTTTTGTATCTTGAGGAAGATGTAATAGTAGAAAAAGCTATGTAATTAGTACCTTGTGAACCTATGTACTAGGACTTGTAGTAGGTTGGTTTCAGAATGAGATGTATTGGATAAGATCACTATAAATGGATATTCAATGTGTATGTAATTTCATATTAGAAAGGAATTAAATGATTAAGTGGTACAAATGGATTAACTTGTGTATATCTTGTCGATGGTAGTGGATATGTTAATGTTCTTGCATGCTTTGATTTGAAAGATATTAATCCTTAATGTTAGTTATCATTGGAATATAAAAAAGAATGAGTAGTTTTAGGTTTGTATGAACTCTATGGCTCTTCCTTATGAGGAGATAATTTCCATGTAAAGAGATGGTATATTGAACCATGGTGACATTTAAAATGTAAAAGAGATTATGCACATGTATTATGTATTCTTATGTGATAGGACGTGATGTTGAGGTAGTCGAGGTTATGATCCTGTAATGAAGTAAGATGCTATATTCATTGTATGATACATGTTGTAAGAATGTTCATCAGGTAGAAAAGAGATAGAGATCTATATGGAATAAGATTTGAAATGTTAATCTATGTGTTTCTTTATTGTAGATATGGTGTTATTAGATAATCTTGTTATAAGTAATCTCATTTGGAAGGTAACTAGTATTTATTGTGTAGACTTGATTATGGTTGTGTATATGTTATCTTGATAGGAAGTATGATAAAATTAAGAAAGGAATTGGAATTTCTTATATGTTGATAGTTCTATTTGGATTCATATTAAGATAGATGGTTAGTAAATATTTGGGAATTAGGAATACTTTGAAATGATATTTTAAAATGAACTTAGAGAGTTAATGGGAATATGATAGGATACATGTTTGAAATTCATGATCCTCATGATAAGAGAGATAGTAATGTAATTTTTTATTTTATTTTATTGGTAATGGGCCGAAGCTGATAAGATCTACATACCCTACCCCCTTTGGGATTTGAACTTGTGACCTCTCTTTCAAGAGAACAAGTTCTCCACTACTAGACTAACTCAGGTTGTACTTTGATAGGTAATGGGTCGAAGCCGATAAGGTGTACATACCCTACCCCCTTGTGGGATTTGAAATAGTAATGTAATTGTTATAATTCTATTTCCACTTGTGTTGTATGAGGTTATGGTTATCTTCATGATGCTTTATGCATTCATGTTATGTTAATCTATAATTTGGAGTAATGATAGTTTATTATGTTGCATTAGTAAATTTTTTTTTTTAAAATCTCTATTTGTCAGTTATTTTAGTTATTTTCATTAGGGTATTTTGGCGGGCATTACAAGAGACCCCTAGGTTTCTTTTGGAGCACCCATCAAAGTTACATTTGACCCACCCTTCCTAAGGGGGATGCCTTTTACTCATTTTCCTTAGGAAGATTTTGTGATAGTTAGTCTTTGTGAGATCTTGTTCTATCCCCGACATTTGTCTCATTGTCATCTCTAAGTAAAATGAAAAATATTTAGAGAAACCATAAGAAGAAGCATTGATGTTTTCTTTGATTTTTTATTTTATGATAAAAAACAAGTCAATCACAAATTTGGATTAGTCCCTAAAAATGTGATTTTTACTTTCTTTCCATAACCCCTAATAGAAAAAAGGGGAAATTTGTCTTCAGAGGTCAACAATAACTAATTGTAAAATAGGGCATAAGATCTAGGTACCTAAAAACTATTTCATTCTTCCAGGTATAACCCAACACAACCAAATCAGAGAGAAAAACAACTCAAGTTCCTAAGAAAAAAAGAAATAGAAAAGAATATGTTCAATACTTTCAACATCCTCATAGTAGAGAGAGCATATGTTAAATAACATGAACCCCCTTCTATTCAAGTTATCAATAGTTAAGATGTTATGATGAACACTAATACACCAAAAACAATTGAGTTTAAGGATTAAATTCGGAATCCAATTCTATTGCCAATTGAAGGAATCATGAGGAATATTTTATATTAATTTGTAGAGTGATTTCATAGAGTAAGTGCAAGAAGAAATGTCCTTGTAGATTCTTCCATACTTTCTCCCTAAAGAGATAAAGGAGTAATCTCCCAAATGTTGGTAAAGAGAATCCATAGTGTTATCCATGTTAACTATGCAAGGGGCCTCATTGGAATAAATGTTATTTAGTTGAGCTCCAAAGTCTTTCTAGCTAGGTGGATTACTATTCTAGTCAGCATAATCAAATAGAAATTTACCATTACATCTTGTTAGCATCGCTCTATTATGCAAGAGTTCATTAACAGAGGATAAAGCAACTCCTTAATCTACAAATCCTCCAAGAATAGGGTATGTTTTCCATTTCCAACCAACGTTTTATTACCTTGTACAATGATATTATTTATTTCAACAAATTGTTCCAAACCATAGATCCATGGGGGAGAGAAGCCTTAAAGATAAACTAGTTAGATAACCCATTGTTTAGGTATTTATCTCTTATGATATGGACCCAATCCTTACCTCCTTCAAGAATTTGCCAGTTAATTTTGGCCAAAAGAGCTTCATTGAAGAGCTTGATCCATCTTATTCCCAGATCACCATGTTTCTTTGGTCTACACACCTTTTTACAACTAACCAAGGAGATCCAGGATTTTTATTTAGTGCCCATCCATGATAATTTTCTCTAAATTTTCTCAATTTTCACTACCAAATTAGCAGGGATCTTAAAGAGAGATAAATACTAAACAAGAACATTTTGTAATTAAGCCTTTAGGAGTTGGAGTTTCCTTGCTTGACTCGAGAGATTTCCCTTCTAACCAGCTAATTTCTTTTCGACTCTTTCAACAATGTAGTTCCAAAACCCGCTAGATGAATTTTTAAAGATAATCAGAAGTGCAAGGTAGGAATCTGAAAGAGAAGCAAAATTACATCCCAAGATATTAAAAATTTTGTGTTGAAGAGTGGGAGTGATATGAAAGAAATAAATCTTACTTTTATCATAATTTATGTCCTAACCTGATATCATAGCATATCCATTCAAATTTTCCTTCCACAATAGAGGCTTCTCCAAATATAATGGTGTCATAAACAAACTATTGATGAGATGAAGGAGGTAGAGAAGAAGCAACTTTGACACCTTTAAGAAAATTAAGATCTAGGTACTTCTGAATATTTCTTCCCAGAACCTCAATAACAATGATGAAAAGGTAGGGGGATAGAGGATCCCTTGGCGTAACCCTCTTCCATGAGATAAGTAACCATGAGGAGATCCATTAATCAACACAAAATAGGAAGAGGTCATCATACATTTTGTCAGCATTTTTAGGAATCTACCTATAAACCCATATTTCTTCATCGGAATGAATCAATTCATGAGTGGTGAGAGTTGCATCTAGGATATGTCTTACTTTAACAAAGCCTTTTTGATTAGTTGAAATCATCTTATCCAAAAACACTTAAGTCTATTGACCATCAGCTTGGAGATAATCTTTTATAAGGCATTGTAGAGGTTGATAGGTCTAAAGTCTTTCATAGAAATAAGATTCTCATATTTAGGAATCATAGTAATGAAAGTTGCATTAACCTATTTAAGCAATTTACTAGTTCCAAAAAAATCTTGAACAACAATGAAGAGATTATCAACACTCACATCCCAAAAAATTTCAAAGAAAGCCTATGGAAACCTATCTGAGCCTAGAGATTTAAAGCTCCAAAGGAGAACACAACATCTTTAACTTTCTGGAAGTTCATAGGCTAAGTCATGTTTTTCAAATCATGTTCATTAATGACTTGGAGAATGACTTCTAATATTTCCTCAAGATCCCCATAAGGATTATATCTTTGTAGGCTTAAGAATCGGCAAAAAACGAAACATTAGTCTTGTCTACCTCTCTCTCCTTCATAACCACAATGCCATCTTCCTTTTGGAGGCTTTAAACTTCATTCTTGCTCTTGTGATTCATAGTAGATTGATAAAATAATTTGGTATTTCCATCACCTTTAGTAAGCCATTGTATCCTTGACTTTTGTTCCCAGAATACCTCCCCCTCTTTAGACAATATGAACCATTGAGTTGTCAAATCCCTTTCCTCCAAATAGAGATTCATGGTATCATTGTCATTATCCATTTCCCATGATGTGTTGAATCTCTTTTAGTTTGTCCTCAAGACCCCTTTTTTTAATAAAAGATGTTCCCAAAAGAAATTTTGTTCCAGCGTTTAACTTTTTCTTTCATGAATTTAAGTTGTCGAACCATTTGGAACATTGATGTACCATTAAAAAGGGTTTTCCACCATTGTTCTACCAAAATTCTAAAATATAGATGAAAGGTCCACATAGATTTATATCTAAAGAGAAAAGGGCCTTTTCTAGAGTTATCATCCTAGGAAAGTAGAATTCCATTATGATTAGAGCTTGTCCTTGGGAAACCCTTCAAAGAAAGGTTAGCATAGATTTCCTAGCTATTGGAAATTAGAAACTGATCCATCTTGAATTGGATTAGATGTGGATGAAACCCTAGTAAATTGGTTAGTATTGATCTAAACTAACAAAATAAGTTTGCCAAAGTGATGGTATTACTATTGTAGAAAAGTAAATTGGGTGCTACTACTATACATTTACCACACACAAACATATGTAGGAAAAAGATCTACAAATATATATATGCACCTTTTCTCCATTACAAATATTAGTTCTTATCTTATACCTCAAGTAATAAAAATCAAATTACTTCTAGGAATTACGTAGGTCCACTCTTTAAGTACTTGAATATAGGCATTTCTATTTTCTTTAGTTTTGTAATAGAAAATGGCATTCCTCACATCAATATCCTCAACAAAATTAATTAACTTTAATGAATAACAACTTAAACTTGGATGTAGATTTTGGATTTGCAAAGCATATTTATCAAATCTTAAAAAAATATGAAATAATAATTCAGTAAGTGTATACTTAAATGCTCATGAAGAGATGGATATGATTATGATAAATGAGTACTACCTAAAACTAGAAAATACATTTGACATTAGTGTAAAAATGAACCTTGCCAATGTATCCAAATCTACTTCATATATGTGTACATTGCTAACTTTGTCACTTGGAATGTATTTTCCTCGATATCTTGTGACCCATGTCTAAAAATTGTAGCATTAATAGATATCGTCTAGGAGCTTGCTAGGCAATGTGATTCTACCTTACTCAAACACTTGTTACCAAGTCAATGATATTGGAAAGAGCTAAAAGATAACAAACACACATGTATTGATGCCTAGCATGCTAATGCACGAAGGTGAATCAATATTGATTCTATAGAACATGCTTGAATGATAATGTTATAATGCTCATACGGATGTTCTTAAATTCAAATGATAAAGGCGATTCTAAATAAGAACATGTCAATGTCTAAAAACGAATTAGGGTGTGTCCTTTTAAACAACATTCTATTGTGCAATTCAAAATATTTCGTATTATGTCCAAGGGGTTGAGCTTAACTGGTTAGAACATTGGGTTCTCATTGTGGAGATCCAAGTTCAATTCCCAATAAGGACATCTAAAATGGAATTCTAAGCTGTGACTCTTGGCCTTCAATGGGATGGGGATAATAATAATTCAAAATATTGCGGCTTCTGCCTATTACCTATAAAAAAAAATTAAAAATATTTCGTATTGTAGTTAGTTCATAATGACAACCAGAAAGGAGGAACAAATTTTTAAATTGTGTAAAAATAAAATCCAATTATTTATCAACTTCGATGTAAGAATGCATTATTTTGCACATTAATTATTACATTAGGAGCAATTAGATCAAAGTACATCAAAAATTGTTTGCAAGATCATTTTAAAAAGCATATAGCATGTTTGAGAGACTAGGTGTGAACACAACTTAGTGCACGTCAACAACAATAATGGCTGCTCTGGATATTCTACAGAATGAAAATGAAAAAGAGTAAAGCCTGTCAACAACAACAATTATGCCCATCTTGGATACTCTACAGAGTAGGCCTTAGTGCACATCAACAGCACTAATGATATTCTACATAAATGATAATAATAATAATAAGAGCCTGGTTATCTAAGACAAGAAGTCAAAGATTAAGATTAGAGGGATGGAGGAGTATTTCTTTCGCCATTTGTATGTAAATTAGATTTTAATTTCTTTTGATGGAGGCCTCCACTTTTCTGTGAACCCTCCTTTTATTCCAATGCAAATTTCATGATTGCTACTGAAATGATTTGATTGTTAACCACCTTTCCCATTACGTATTACACAGTGGACATTGATGAATGCATTAACATAATAGCAGTTGCAATTTAAGAGGTGTAAGGAATGTATGGATAAGACGGTGAAAGGAATATTAAGAAGATTGAGAGGTATTGATGGATATTTTTATAATTTATTTATTTATTTAATTAAAAAAAATTATTGTGTTATGTTTTTATTTGAAATATTAAGAAAGTTATTTGCATTTAACGTGGAATTAGGTCATGTTTGTTGTAATCAAATTGTTTAAAGTGGTTCAAATAAATTTTGTATGAGATAATATACATGGAAAATGGATCATGTATAGTGAATTGTAGTGATAATGATGACAATTGACACGATCACATACAAATAATGGGTACTAGATTGCCACTTGCTCTATGCCTACGTTACTAGCATTGTAATTGTCTTCATAGTTTTATTTGCCACCACATTCTCCTCTATATAAAAGCACTCTCCACCATTGCACTTAGCTACAATATGGTTATCCAACCATCAAGATATACCATGACATTGATGACTCGGTGCTACATTGAAGTTTTGACTTCTCATCAATGAAGATCATTTATAGTCTGTTCACTATACCATTGCCTCAAACAAATTTAACAATAATCCTCATTGATGAGAAGTCAAAACTATAGTTATGTAGTATCTAGCTATTGATGCCAAAATGCATCTTGATGGCTAGATAGTCATTTCTCTACAATATCACTTCTCTTTTCTATTAAAGAATCAAAACACTCTCTACACTTAATATTTCATCATATAATTCACAAATAAATAATGTGATTTATGAACTTGTCAATTGAACAAACACTACCAACACACATATGCATTATGTTATAATACAAAAATTGGATCTCTTTCCATGTACATATTCCCTCAATCTTCATTGTAGACACAAAGAATATGATTCCCTAAGAAACCAAGATAGCATGCCCCATAAATTATGAGCATCTTATATAGGTAGGGTCATTAATTTAGATAAAAGGGAATAGAATTAGGAATTTATGATTTCTACTCCTAAAATATTATTGCTTTTAAATCATATAATGATATGTTCTAATCATAATAATAAGTGTTACATAATAATGAATGTCAAATAATAATAAGTGTCAACCCTAGATTTTTATTATTTTGATGTGTTTATTGTCGAAGGAATTAAAGAGAAATGATGAACAAAGTAATTATATCTTCATGTAAATAATTTTAAATGAGTAAAGATAATATTCCATAAAATTATTTTAAATAGAATGTCATAGTGTATATAGTTTTCTAAATGTGTACTTGCAACATACGTTAATTTATTCAACAATATGACTTGAAAAAAATAAAGGTCATATTGATTGTGTATTTCATTAAAGGGATTTTCCTACAAATAAATTATATAAAATACAAGTTATTCAAATAAAAATAAATAGAAAAACACAATTATATGCATTTACAAAACCAATATTTTCTCACAATAGTTTTGAGATAATCTAGAAATAACCAAAATAATAGATGTTTTGGTCCTATTAGAATAATTTTTATTTATCTTTAAGATTGCATTTTTATGGGACTATTTATGTTTATCATTAAGATGGATTTTCATTGATTTTGTATAGATATGTCTAATTGAAATTATAATATTACTTATTAATTTAGATAAAATAGTGAATAGTAAAATGATTAAATAGTCAATATAGAAAATTTTGAGATTAAGTATAGCAAATGATAATTTCTCTTTTGAACCCACAGATCGCTAGTATTCTCCATTGCTACAATCCTTTCATATTAGCATTGTTTTGATTGTGGCGGTTCTATTGACATTTAGAGATTGGCTCTCACTAGCTCTGCCTGCATTTTCCCTTGAGTGGTGCATTGTATCCATTCGCTATATCCATCCGACAATATACATTTTTTTTGCAAGCATCTATTATGGTCATGTTTGTTGTAATCAAATTGTTTAAAGTGGTTCAAATAAGTTTTGTATGAGATAATATGCATGCAAAATGGATCATACATAAAGTGACTTATAATGGTAATGATGGTAATTGACATGACCACTTCAAAAAAATGGGTACTAAATTGCCACTTGCTCTATGTTTTCATTACTATCATTGTAAATGTCTTCGTATTTTCATTTGCCACCACATATATACCACTATAAAAATATTCTCCACCATTCCACCTAGCTACAATATCACTTCTATTTTCTACTATGGATTCAAAACACTCTCCACAGTTGATATTTAGTCATATAATTTACAAATAAGTAGTATGGTTTATGAACTCGTCAATTAAACAAACACTACCAACACACATATACATAATAATATAATAAAAGATGGGATATCTTTCCATCTACATATTCCCTCAATGTTCATTATAGACACAAGAACATGATTTCTCAAGATGCCAAGGTTGTATGCCCCATTAATTAGGAGCATCTTATATAGGTAGGGTCCATTAATTTAGATAAAAGAGAAGACGATTAGGAATTTATGATTTCTACTCCTAAATTTATTATTTCTCTAAAATCATATAATGATATTTTCTAATCATAATTACAAGTGTCACATTATAATAAGTGCCTACCCTATTTTTATTATTTTGATTGTCTTTATTATTGAAGGAATTAAAAAGAAATGGTGAAAAAAGTAATTATATCTTCATGTAAATACTTTTGAGTGAGTAAAGATAATATTACACCAAATTAATTTTAAATGTAATGACATAGTGTACAAGCTTCCAAATGTGTACTTGCAACATATTTGATTTACTGAACAATCTAACTTGAGAAAAATAAAGGACATACTTTAATTATGTATTTCATTTAAATAGACTTACCTACGTATCAATGGTACAAAATACAAGTTATATATAATTTTTTTTAAGAAAAAAAAACACCATTATATGCATCTACAAAACCAATGATATCTTATAATAGTGTTGAGAAAATCTAGAAATTTGACAAAAAATATAGATGTTTTGGTTCTTTTAGATTTTTTTATTATTTGTCATTAAGATGTGACTATTTCTATTTACCGTTAAGATGGAATTTAATTAATTTTGTACATATATGTTTGATTGAAATTATAATATTGTTTATTAATTTAGATAAAATAGTTGAAAATAGATTTATTAAATAATTAAAATAGTCAAAATTTTGAGATTATTTATAGAAAATGATAAAAAAAAAGGGTAATAATACATGAGAAATTTAGAAATTATATCAAATACTTATCATTTTATATATAATAAATATCAATCTATGAACTAGATTATTTATAGAAAATGATAAAAAAAAAAGGGTAATAATACATGAGAAATTTAGAAATTATATCAAATACTTATCATTTTATATATAATAAATATCAATCTATGAAACATAAAAAATAATATGTACGTCTTCTATCATGAGTGTTTGTTGTACACCATCTACCAAATCAATCCAAAATATCTTCTACACCTATGTAGAAAAATTATTAATTTTTTATTCTTAACTTGGATATTTGTTAGAAGAAAATTCGTGTGAAAATTGTTGGAAATTAAGTTCTCAACCTTGCAATTTTTTAATTTTATTTATTAATTCTTTACTGTTTTTCTAAACATATATTATATTTTATTATTATTTAAACTATTCTCTAGCCAAAATGGGGCATTTTGGAATTTCTCGTAGCATATTTGACCAACTATCAATGTCTTGCAATATGTGTTGTAAAGTTTTCATTAAGGGGGCTATGTATAGAAAACTTAAGAGTGCTCTATATTTTAGAATTATATGATAGATGCATATAATGTGGAAGAGCTTGTAATAGAGGAATTACTTTACACATGTCATATAATAGTAATTTTTAGTTAGTGGGAGTTACAAACTAGGTTTCTAAGGTGGATGAGATATTATAAAAAATATAACTAAATTTCATTTGTTATTAGAAATTTGTTCAAATATAGGTGTCATAATTTTAGTGGTTTTGATGCAGAAGTATTTAGTGTTGTAAGGGCAATCTTGCATCACCCAAAAAATTATATTTTTCATTCTATTTTGTACCTTTTTTTTTAGTTATTTTGGAGCCCATAATAACACTTGTGAGGTGTAGGTCAATCATAAGTTTGAAAAGACCAAAAAAAATACCCTTTTTTTAGTAAGTTAGTTTATTAAGGCACTTTGGCCATGAAAATTGACTCCAAGGAGAAGATTGAAAACTAAAATGATTGGTGAAATAATCATCTCAATGCCCTATACCATTTGAGAGATATTAATGTTTTTGTCTAGGGAAATTTCTTCTATAAAATTTTAAATAAAAATTTGAATATCTTAGAAGCCTTGGAAAAGCTCAAAAAATGGATGAAATGGTCTTTAGATGATTTTGGTGTTGTGGGTTTATTTGCAAGCTTCCTAATGATATATTATTATAGCAAATCAAATACTTGAGTCAAAAGTTATGGCTCCTGCAGTTGTGCCACCAAAACTCAAGTTTCAAAGAAAAACTACCTAGGCGAGAAAATGAATTGCACAACCATTGGGAACCAAAAAAAAGAAAAGTTACACTTTCTAGAACATGCTAAATAAAGAGGTGAATAGATGTTACAAAAGACAACTCTATCAATACATATTGTGGCTCCAAATTGTAGGGTTTTCTTAGAGAGTTGATTTTTTGTAATGATTTGAGCCCATGTGGTTGTAGCATTGCAATTTTTTGAATCTATGATTTCATTTTTTATATTTTTTGGTAATCTATAATTTTATTTTATTAAAGAAATAGGGAATTATTTTTCTTTTGGTATATTTTGTGTTATTATTTGGTGTTGTGCTATGAGCGAGTATTGGGTGGAGTAGCCCTCATCGGGTTTTTTTACATTATTTAATAGAAAATCATTTGTTTATTTAATAGAAAACCATTTGTGGTTTCCAATTTTCTTATTTTCCTATAAATTGGTTTCTTGGAGTTGTTTTGTCATATGCATAAATTTATGTTGATAATACTCCTCTTAAAGCTTTCTTTGAAAGTGTGTTGTAATACCTTTGTGGAATTGAATAATAAATTAAGCTACTTTGCAGTGTGGGTTTTCTCTCCAAAAAGGTTCCCACATAATATATATTTAATCATTTACACTTTTATTTGTGTTTTTCTAATATTTTTTTGTTATAGTTTAGATCAAATATTCAATTTTTTTGTACACCAATCCTCTCAATATTAGCACAAGAAGTTTATTCCACTATATTTGCTTAGATACAACTTGTATCAAAGTTTTATCACCTTTGGTTTCATTTGTTAGGTTTTTAAGTTTTTTGAGCTAATCTAATTTTTACTAGGAGCTATTGGAGTAATTAGGACACTTTGTCTAATTATTTATTAATTAGGTCATTTAATTACTTTTTCACTTGAGCTAAACTAAGGTTCTTTTCTCTTTTATTTAATTAGGCTAACAATAGCTTAAGTTGTCTCATTCATTATGTTTGTGACACTTGGCACTAGCTAATTTAGGGTTTTTCATCTAGGGTTTCATTCATCCTTTTATAAGGATTCATTCATTCATTGTAATTATATCTTCAAATATTCTTTTGTGCAATAATATAGAATTATTAGGTGGTTATGGAGCATATTATCTTTGCTTCATCTCTTTTGTGTGATAGGTGTTTTGATTGTAGATGATTCTTGGCTCATGTGGTTGTACCATCAACTTCTACATGGTATCAAAGCTCCATATCTATCAATTTATTATCCACATGCTTGAGGGATACAATCATTGAGTGATTTTTCTATGCACATTGGGCTCAAACAGAGGTTGCCATCATGTTCACAATGTCCCAAAACCCTAAGATCGGATGTTATTTCATCAAAATCCAAGTAGCTACAATTCTAGGTCAACTTGGTTGGGAGCACAAAAATCAAGACAAAATCTAGGGGTAGCTAAAAAATATGGGTACTTTGGAGTTAAACAAAAGTCACCATCATGCTTAGGATGCCTAAGAACCCTAAAATCACCTATCAAATTTTAAAAAAATGAGCAAGGCAAATTTTTTGAGTTTTTTTGGGGGGTTGTTGGTATTGTACATATTTTCACAGGAATATATGAATCTACACATGTATGGTCATATAGATAATTTGCCTCCCTACACAGTCAAAAAAAAATTTAGTAGCACCTCAAATTTAAAAAAAAATTCTCTTGCAATTTTTTTTTTTTTAAATATCAATTTTATTTTTTTTTCAAAAGGAGGAGCAATTTTTTTGCAAATTGTACTTATGCATGCAAGTACAAACTTGACATGTTATCCTACCATATTTAGTGTAGGGAACAATCTTACAGTTCCTACCACATCAACAAGGGAATCTTATACCACGCCAACAAAATCTTCTGCCCAATAAGCCTTGACTACCACATCAACAGTCCATTTAGCACCACATCAACATTGTATAGTACACCTTTTGACCACTACAAGCCCTCAAGCCCTACTTTTTTATTTTGACCTAATGTTGATTTTTTGGTCATAACTTGGTCATATAGGCTCATTGCAAA
This sequence comes from Cryptomeria japonica, assembly GCF_030272615.1. NCBI lineage: Eukaryota > Viridiplantae > Streptophyta > Pinopsida > Cupressales > Cupressaceae > Cryptomeria > Cryptomeria japonica. The sequence continues at coordinate 262,078,976 of NC_081414.1, read as the reverse complement.
AACACGATATAGTAAAAAAGTTGGTTCCTACATCAATCCAAATGGTGTAGGTGGTTTTGTTCGATTTTGCTACATTTTTTTGTACCAGGCCTCCAAAGTCAACCTATATTTTTGTGCTTTTGGGGCCAAATCTTATACATCTGGACTCTATTTTTCAAAAAATAGATATTGTTAGAAATCTAGTGGAGTCCTTTATCTAGATATAATATTTATTTTTCCATATTTTTCCCAAGTACATATTTTTATGTTTTCACTATCTAGTCAATTACTTGGGTGTTTGGCACTTGGGATGGATTTTTTAATTCGAGAGGATTGTATTCAATGTTCTTTACATGTGCTAAGAATTTTGGGGTCTAATTATTTCATTTGATGAGGTATCATGGGTTTTTTTGTTCATCGACCTTTTATTATCACCCTGGCAAAGGGCAATTACGCGTCTTGGGAAAAATCCATCCTTACACATCTTAGGTGGCTAGATCTTGGATTTCCTTATTTATATGGACTCATACTTGAACCAATGACCTAGGAGGTAAATCATCTTGGTGTAATATCATAGACCATGTTGTAGGATTAATTTTGCCTAGTGTGGATCATGACTCTATGGATGCTATATCAGACCTTGATTGTCTCAATGCAGCTTTGACTAGACTTTGGGAGATGAATGGAGATCCTCCTATCTCTCCATTCCTAGAGGATCTTGTAGAAAATTGTCTTCTTCCCTTGCACATGCAAATTTAATACTTTTGGATAATGATACTTTAGAGGAGTTTAATTATATTAGAAGTATCGCATGTTCCAATGGATTAGAGGCCTATCTTTGTGTTCCTACTTCTCACATTGAGATCCCATCTCAATCATCTTCATCTTTTGTTCTTCTCGATCAAATTGGCATTGGCTCATACATAGCCCCCATTAATTCAGCGCAATAGGATATTTTTCTTCTAGACACAACGACTTGGGAATCATATCTTACAAACATAGAATCAGGTTATTTGTGGAGTCTCATATTATAGATTTGGCGGATTATTTTAAGTACATTCATCTCCTCTTTGTTGACAACCTCACCAATGTTGTCAACCCATCTTCATCGCCCATGGCGCTTATTCTTCACTAGTTTCTGTAGAGTCCTAATTTGTCACCTCCTACATTAATTGGGGATGTACTTGATTGGTTTGTGGCATCATCATCTTTCATGGACATAGCAACATTTAAGAAGTTTCTAGATGCACATAGTATTTGGAATTTGGATTCCTACATCTTCTAGTTTGTGGGAGTTGCTTCACATATCTCCAATGGATTTGTTTCTTCCTAGGGGGAGAGATGTTGTTTGTAGTCAGTGGATTGTGTTTTGTCTTTAGGCATTCATCATTGACACATGATCCAATTCTTCATTGGGGGGATCTCTCTCTCTCTCTCTCTCTCTCTCTCTCTCTCAGGCCTAAACATTTAGTATACTATTGTGACAGAAGAAGTCCTTTGGGGGTCACATTGAGTCCTTCTTCTTTTCTTCTTTTGCTAGTATATTTATTTTATTTTCTCTTTTAGAGATGATTTTTTTCCACATGTTTTTTCACCTTTTCTCTATTTATGGGAGTTGCTTTGTTTTGTGTTGGCTTGTACAAGAGTACCTCATCAGGGCTTTGTTATTGGGACTAATTCTTAATTCATCTTTACCTTTTGAGTTAATCCCTAAGTTAATCTTTAGGGGTGGGTGGGGGTGTAGGAGTAATTGGGACACTTTTTATATATTTCTTAATTAGGTCCTTTAATTACTTTTTCACTTAAGCTAAACTTAGGTTCTTTTTCCTTTTATTAGGCCAATAATAGCTTTAAGTAGTCTCATTCATTATGATCGTGACCCTTAGCACTAGCTAATTTAATCTTTCATTAGGATTTGCATATAGGGTTTCATTCATCCTTTTATAAGGATTTATTCATTCATTGTGATTGTATCTCCAATAATACAAAATTATTAAGTTGTTATGCAACATATTATCTTTGCTTGATCTCTTTTGTTTGATAGGTGTTTTTCTTGCAGATGGTTCTTGGCTCATATGTTGTAATATTAACTTCTGAAAGAGCTTGTATAGAAGAGTATTTTTTAATCTTATTGTAGAAAATATAGATGGAAAATACATCAAAAAAGCTTGAGGTTAAAAAATATATAAACCTTGAGCCATTTAAAATTAAAATAGAGAATCTAATGGTAGATCATGATCTATGGGGTTTTACTTTTGAGAAGTTTAAAAGACCTATATATGTAATTGCAACTACTTAGAATGACATCATGGACCACAAAGCAAAGGGTCTCATAAGATTGTCTTGTAGGATTCCATTTTGATTAATTTCCATGAAGAACATACTATAATTTCATGGTAGAAATGGGAAAAACCTATCAAGCTAAATCCCTAGTTAACACGTTATTTTTGTAAAATATATTATATTTCATAAGAATGGAGGAAGACAGAGAAAATTCAGACCACTTAAATACATTTAATGTGTTGGTAGTGTAGTTAAGTTGAAAAGGTGTAAAATGGATGATGACTTGTGAGAAACTTAATAATTGAATATGTTATTTGATTAATTTATGGGATTGTCTTGTCATGACCATTTGGAGAAATTTCATAGTCTTGAATGTTGAAGGTGTTGCTAGAAAGTTTACATCAATGCCAAGGAGGCCTTGAGTGTTCATTGTAGCTCAAAGAAAATATACACATAAAACAAAAATAAATGAGAAATTCAATATCCAAGTCTCCTAAAGTCCAAATTTATATGCTAGAATAATGGAAAACTTGATCATTTTTAAAAAGAGTCTAAATAAGACAACAAAAAATATGTTTGATTCTTGTTTTGAATAAATTAATATTTTATTTATTTCTTGTGTCTTAGTATATCTTTGGGTTCTAAATGTCAAAAAAAATAGTTAATGTTCAATAGAAATGGAACATTTACAAGATCAAAGACATAATATTTTAATTGTTCATGTTAATAAAAGGGTATTATTTTAAATACGATTTTCAAAAATATATACTTACACATTTGCAAAGTTTGATACGCATGGTAATGCCTAGATTACTTACATTATGAATAGATAATAATGTCATTAGTATTTTCTATAGCACACCAGCTCCATTGGCATTAATACATCAAGGATTCTAAGAAACTAACATCAAAATCCTAAAATAGGACACCATCTTGCCCAAAGTTAATATAACCCAAGCCCTATCCCTTCTACCTCTTTCTCTTTCTACTCACCTCCCATGGACTACACCAATAAAGGAGCAAAAGCCAACATCGCCCAACTAGTAGATGTGTTGATACTAATTGATAATAAATCAACCAACTAGATAGGCTATACTCAAGTCACAAATAATGAATATTATTTATCAAATAAGTTCTAGATATAATTATTCAATATCATCTAAGATATGATATTCTCTTCAAATTTTAAGAGGTGTTCTAAATAAACTTGAATTCCATATATAGGCTAATAAAATAAAGGAAGATAGGGTTTGGGTTGTAGAGTCCATCAAGGATCCTAGAATAAGGAAATTTCTTACATTTGGTTACCCAAACATGCATAGTATGTGCTTCAATACAACTCATGAGTATTATACCATAAATTGTTTTATGTCTAATCTTGGGATATTGAGTCTCATCCAAAGGTTTCTTCCAACTATAAATTCCTCATGCGGATGGAGTTTTAATCCCTAAACTTTCCATTTTGTCCCTTCTACAAGGATATAGCCTCTAAATTAAGTAGTGTAGATACAAAAGAAATGTAAAAAAAATGCTATCTTAAGAGTGCATCCTCAACTTTCATTGAATTAGGCCTATTACAATCTTAGCCTAACAATACAACCCTTTATGTCCTTGATTTCACTATGAATCAACCTATATCATACAAAAGTAAACCAAATGCCTATTTTATTTCAAATAGGATGATCCCTTATTTAGGGATTATAATATATAAGCATTGTGGTTCCACCCATATCCCATATGTTACACAAAAAATGCTACTAAGAAAAAATATTCTCTTCACCCTTACAACCATCTGATTTGGCTAAAATCCCTTAGTCATCCTCCACTACCTCTAATCCCTAATCTACTTCTACCTCCCCCTCCACAAAACCACTTCTCTTACTCTCATCATGAGCCCTTCCATTCTAATCCTTCACTTATGGACCCAATGCCTCCTAATCTTACCACCTTTAAATATGTGGTACCTAAAGGTAAGTGGCACATGATTAAATTTCACAAACAAATCTCAACATTGTATCAAGAAAGGCATCACATATTATAGAAAATATCATCTTCTTTACCTCCATATGTGTTCTTGAGCCAATTTATTATTTCCTTCAACGTTGATCCTATTTCCTATTGTGTATGGCACTATTATTTAATTCAAAGCCATGATATAATATTGTGGTCCATCTATGCCTCTAATGATGCCCATGAAAAAATTTTGTTGCGTGAATGGATGTGCAACTCTCTATCTTTTTCTAGAGTACATAATGGGCGATGATTTAATATGCTAGAGAATCCTTCAAAATGTAGTTGTTTTATCACCATAAAATTACCTCAATTTAAATTTGACACTTGGTTACTATGTCATAATTTCTTAGATATATTTGACTCTCTACATGTGATCTCAAAGATTCATAAATTTTTCATTAGTGCAAATAGTATTATCGTTGCCAATGATCTCAAAGTAAACTTTGTTGTCTTGGAAAATTTTATGCTTCCTTTTCAATCCCCATATCCCTTTCCAAAGATGGCCTTCTTGTTAACTAATAGTCATCTTACCACTTATATTCTTTCATTCTAACAAATTGAGTCCACCTTCTTACCTTTAAAGATTAGTACCTCTCACCTCAATCATACTTGTTTATAATCTCCAATTGGAAATTGGAACTAACAACCTCATCTAAGTGCCAATTAGAGTTGGACTCAATGGGATTATAATTCCTCGCCAATTGCATTATTTTTTATATTCTTATTCTTATAAATTAGCATGAAAAAGAAAGAGGGTTGAACACACTCTCCAAGATTGGATTGAGTAGAGCCTTTGTTGCATCTTCTAATGATAGTAACATCCAAGAAAAAGCAGTAACTACTAAATATAATATAAGGAAATTGTCCTGAAGCACACAGATGTAGAGGGGCTTAAATTGGAGCCAAACATGACTGGATTAAGAATGGAGAGAAAGGAAAATAAATTTTCTTCTAATTTCTTAGACCAGAAAATAATAAAGTGCATATAAAAGCAATTAAGAATATGTGTAATCAACTATGGATAGACACTAAAATCATTAAAAAAAATTGTGCTCATTTTTTAAACCTCCTTGTTGATAACAAATAATAATTAATAAGATCTGATTGAGTAGGCTATTGGAAATTGTATGCTAACAAAAATTGAAAAGGAACAATAGTACTTCTATAGAATCTCATTATGGTTAAAGACTTTGATGGGACTTTAGAGGCCATGCTTTATGAAAAAATCCAAGAATATCCTTACTAAATATTTATAGCTTATGTAGATGTACATTAGAATGGACTTCTTTACAATGTACATGTACAAAATATTTCAGGTGGAAAAATGGATAATTAGATCATTCTAGGGATTATATCCTTAGAAGGATTTTATTGAAGGATTTTATTTTTATTTTGAATAATTCATACAACCACAACATAAAACACTTGGGTTTCTACTAGATCTAGCAAGACAAAACTCTTTTTAGCACCTTGCTTCAAAATTGAAGCTTCAAAACAAGTGAATATTATTTAAGAGGCCTCAAAGGCTATTTAAAATCATTTGTGATGGTAAGAAAATTCATTCAATAATGATTTGATTTTCCTAACTTCTTCGATGTGGTCCATGAAATTAATTGGTTGATTTGGATGATAAATTTCATGCTCTTACAAAAAAAATTAGGGAAAAAATTGTTCAAGGAATGTATGCAGACCTTTGTGGATACATGGGACCTCTCTAAGACTATTTTGCATACAATCCATATTGTGCAATTCCTTGTTTCTTCTAAATTACAAATGAAGCTCTCTATACATATGTGATCCAATTTTTCTTAAGATTGTTGATGGCATATTGGATATAACATCATCGTTCATTTCCTAGTGAGAATTGTTTACATGAAGTTACCTCCATCATTTAGTATAGATGAGAGATTCAATTCTAAATCAAGACATGTCTTTCTAGAACTAGATGTTTTAGCTTAGAAATGCCTTTGGAAATCAAATTCATCTACATAAGCATAATTTCTAGCCTAGAGACTTCTTTCTTATCAATTGTGTATTGATGACCACCTCACTTCCTTCAATTGATCTTCAACATGTTGCCTAGTTTGCAAAAATAAACAAGAATTTCCTCCAGTTATATACTCATTTACACTCTTTATGGTAGCCAATTTTTCTTTCTCTATGAGTCCCCTTCTCTATGAAATTAACTTTGAGATATGCCTTATTGAAAGTCAATACTCTTAACATCTTATCTCTAAATGATGTCATTAGATGACCCTGTTGGTGTAAATAATTATTCATCTTGGATATTATTACACCTTACTTAAGTTTACTTAGGAAATGCATTTCATAGTAGTTTGGGTATGAGACACTTGGGTGTTTGTGCCACATTGGGATAGTGTGTGTAGGATAATTTCTACCTTTTATGGTGTGATCTTGTTGTTACACTCCACATGTGGAATATTATATTGTTTCTCCTACCTACCCACACCTATTTCCTACCTACCCTTGTTTTTTATTGAGTCACATGTCATATTTGTGTGCTCACATATCCATATAGCCTTGCCTATATAAGTAGGCTCATATTCATTGTATAAACAACATTGATTGATGATCTAGTTGATCATTATTTTCATCTTAATAGAATATAGTTTATTTCTATCATCTATTTTGTTCTATCTTATTTGTGCTTTCCATTGCCTTTTGATCTTGGCAAAATATCACATGGTATCAGAGCCATTAGAGTGTCATTGGTTGGCTAATTGAGATAAATTTGATGCTATTTTGGGTTGTGTATTTTGGAGCTTTCTATTGCAAGTTTTTATTGAAGCTTGATGGGTCAAATCTGAGGTCACCATTGGATTGAGGAGGTCCAAGAAAGTCAGTTTTGCCTTTTGTTTCATCCAAATCAAACTTTGGAGGCCAAATCTAGAGGCATTTGAAGTTTGACGCTGCGGCGGAAAGTTTCTAGAAATTATAATTTTGCAGGCAATTTTCAAATAACGATATCTCACTCATCCAGACTCATTTTTTTGAGCAATTTTTTTTGTTTTGGGGTAGATTTTCGTGATCTATACAATGGTGTAGGAGTTTTCTATTTTTCGGATACAGGTTTTTCGGAAATCATGAAATCCTAAATTTTACAGCTTTGGAGGCTTCATTTGGGCTCATATGGACTCCTTTTCAGGTGCCGGTTTTTTTTTAGTGCATATTTTTTCATCTACTTTCATAATCTACCATCTGTTTGTAGTGATTTTAAGTAGAAATTGTACTTTCAGTATTTGGCCATTTTTGGCATATTTGGTACTTGCATTTTGCTTGGATCTCAGTTTAGATCACTAGAAGTATTTGTTGAAGTCTCTTAGATCTCATTTTGAGAAGTTGTAAATTGAAATCAGAAGTCCACTTTTCCTTGTTTTGCAAGTGGCCAATTGTATACGCACTAAGTATAAAGTGCCAAAATCACCATTTTGGGGGGATTTCTTGATTGAGTATTTTTTGGGGGGGGGGTGTCTTGTGTGAGTGTGCCTCTCTCTATCTTGTATTTTTTCATTTTGGTGCTATGGGTTCTCCTAAATTTCCACTTTTAACTCCTCATAATTATGCATCATGGAAGATTAAAGTATGGAGTAAACTAATGGAAAAATGACTCATTCATTATGTAAATGAAACTATTACAACACCACCTGATCCTAAGGCTGATCCTAATGCTCAAATTGAATGGCTTACTAAGAATGCTATGGCACTTGGAACTCTTAGAAAATATGTATCAGATGACCTCATTTTTCACATTGATAAGTGTACAACAATTAAAGAGGCTTGAGTTATTTTTAAGAAATTGTATGGTCAAGTTGATGAGATTAAGGGCTACAAGCTTGATAGTGAACTCACAACTTTGGATCCCAAGGATTTTGATACAATCCAAGATTATGTCACAAAAGTAACTAAGCTAAGAGAAAATCTAAAGGATTGTGGAATTGACGAAAAGGATGCTCAATTGGTTTATAACTTGTTGGACAAACTTCCTTCAGAGTATGCAGCTTTTGTATCTAGCTTTCACACCCATAGGTTAGCTCAAGGTTCCTCATACACTTCTCCCTCATTTGATTCATTCACGGAGATGTTGATACTTGATCGATCTAAGTTGACCACGATGGGGATTCTCAAATCTTCAAAGCCACAAGATTTGGTGGCTAATAAAGGGAATGAAAGTAATCAAGGAAAAGGCAAGAATCAAAAGCAACCTAAGTCAAAACCACATCAAGATGGAGCACAATCTTCCTCTCCACAACAAGGTGATTCACCATTCTCACCTAAGAGGAAATCATATAAGGACAATCTTTTTTGTGGATATTGCAAGAAGTCAGGACATGATGAACATCATTGTTATAAGAAGGATATTGATGAGTTGAAGAATCTTCCTGAGAAGAATAGAATCAACCTACCTTCTAGAATGTCTACATCGGCTTCTTCTTCCAAGGATAAAGGAAATGATCACTCTTTTGGGATAGATAAAGGAAAGGGACAAGCTCTTTGTGCTACTACAAGTCATGATTTAGGGAGATGACTTCTAGATTCAGGGGCTTCTCATCATATGGCATCTTCGCAGTCTATGTTTTCTACATTTGAGCCTTACCACATGCCACAGATTTTGATGGGCAATCATACATACATGAATGTGATTGGGAAAGGATCTATTGCCATTGGGGACAACTCCTTCAATGATGTGTTGTGTGTACCCCACTTGACAAATAATCTTCTTTCCATCTATCAAATCACACATGGGGCAACTAGGAAAACTGTGGAGTTCACACCAGATTCAGCTATCATTAGAGACTTGGAGAGGAGCCATTATTGCAACTGGGGTGGTTGATCATGCATCTCGGTTGTACTCTTTTTCACATTTTGGTCCTATTGATGAGGTTGATTCTTCCTATGTTGATGATTCAGATTTTGAGGAGAACTTTGGGCATTTGAACTTGGGGATTCTCACATGTGATCCCGTTCTTGAGCCTTGCATTTCATCTCCTTCTATTGATATCACACCACCTATTGCACCTGATGATGCAACTAGTGCAACAGTTTTGCCTTCTTATGATTAAGTGCAGTAGGATATTTCATGTCTTCCAGCTTCAGTTGATTGGGATGCCTACTTGACAGACATTGCAGGTTTGTTTGTGGACTCCTACATTGCAGATTTGGGAGACATCATTGATGACATTCATCTTCTCTTTGATGAAGATGATTCTTCTTTGATTGTTGCGAGGGATCACTCTGACCCTCTTGTGTATTCTCTACATGATCAATCTTTAGAGGTTGACATGATTGTGGATACTTTTGTACAACACTTGGAGGAGGCCTCTTTATCTTTTGAGGAGACATACGAGTCTTTGGATATTGTTCTACTTTCATCTCCACTGGATCTTGGAGTGCCTTTTTCAGCAGTGTGGCACAGTTTACCACCTTTGGAGGGGGTACCTTTCAGCATCGATATGGGGACACTTGAGCAGTTTTCAGAGATTCCTTTCATCATGAATATTTTTGCTTCATCTTCCCTTCATGGTTGGGGAAACTTTATGGATACACCTTTGGTTTTGTTTCTTCCTAAGGGGAGGAACGTGGTTCGACGTTCATGGAGCAGTTTCTTCATTCATCTTTGAGCTTCTATCATTGGTGCATATTCCATATTGAGGGGGGGCTTCCTAGTCTCTCTTCTTTTTCTCTCATATGGGGGGGACTTTTTCCTCACATGGGGTTTTGTCCTTCACATACTTCTATGAGAGTTCTTTGTATCTAGTTTTCATCTCTCTTTTGGGGGAGGGTTTTTTCCTATTGGGTTTTTCTCTCTTTCCCCGCTTTGTGAGAGATTTTCTTGCATTGGTTTTCATGCATTTGCATTTGTACATGGGTACCTAACATGGCCTCGTAGCAGGGACCCATCTTGCATTGCTTAGTTGCATTGTAGACTTAAGTGCATTCCCCTAAGTTGCACTTAAGGGGGGGTGTTGGTGTAAATAATTATTCATCTTGGATATTATTACACCTTACTTAAGTTTACTTAGGAAATGCATTTCATAGTAGTTTGGGTATGAGACACTTGGGTGTTTGTGCCACATTGGGATAGTGTGTGTAGGATAATTTCCACCTTTTATGGTGTAATCTTGTTGTTACACTCCACATTCAGTGGGTGATCCACCTCATGTGGAATATTATATTGTTTCTCCTACCTACCCACACCTATTTCCTACCTACCCTTGTTTCTTATTGAGTCACATGTCATGTTTGTGTGCTCACATATCCATATAGCCTTGCCTATATAAGCAGGCTCATATTCATTGTATAAACAACATCGATTGATGATCCAGTTGATCATTATTTTCATCTTGATAGAATACAGTTTATTTCTATCATCTATTTTGTTCTATCTTATTTGTGCTTTCCATTGCCTCTTGATCTTGGCAAAATCTCACAGACCCCTTTTCATGTGGAAACAAACATTATTAGCATTATTTTCGAACATCATACCTCTTAGAGTTGCAAGAGCAATTTTATTATCCAACTTTATTTTTCAAGTTGTCAATCTTACCAATATTTTACATGATACATTACCAATTAACTCAAAGCTCAAGTAAAAAAATAAATGAAGTTTTGGATCAATTAAATATTATTAAAAAACTAAGATAATTGACCAAACAAATTGACAAAATAATAATTACAAATTTAAACTTTGTATAACCTCAAATAAATAAATAAACAATTAAAAAACACTCAAACCGAACCATATTCTCAATCTACTATTTTTCAACTTTAATTCTAAATTCCAATTTAAATATTGAATTATTTTTAATACTCAAATTACTATATTTAGTGATATTTCTCATTTCCCCACGTAATGTGGAAAATGAGTAAATTAAGGGAAACAATTTCATCTACTTAACACCGACTCTATGAGTGTTTCGTCAACTCATGCGATAAAGTTGCACACTATTTAATATTTGAATAAAAACTTCTGATCTTCGCCGATGACAAAATGCATGTTTTAAGCGTGGAATAAACGCCTAGACCTGGCGTGCCGGCTTTGAACGTTTGACCTACACTGCATAACGTCGGTGCTTCTTTCTTGTATTGTATTTAAGAATTCCATCCTATCTCAACGACCCTAATATTATACTCCAAGTCCATATCCAATGTGCTATATTAGAATTTATAAATACATAAAATAAAATAATTTTAATCCTATCACTCCATATCTATTTTATATAAATAATAAATAATAATTACCATCCTTTACATAACATCTCAATTCCTTGGAACAAAAATGGATGCATTATAATCATTTTGTTCACTTGATCTATATGAATCTGTAAAGATTTAATTATTTATTTTAACTATTTTAATAAAATATTATTTATTATTTATACATATTTTAATTTTTTGAATTTTTGATATAAAAATATATTGCTTATAAATTTTTGGTTTAAATTATAGAAGTATTTTTTTTCTCATTGACATTTTGGATCGTTGTGCATTCTTATTTCTTACTTTTCATTCTAATGATAGATCTTGTAATGCGATTCAAAATATCAACGAGAAATAGATACTCACATAATATAATCTAAAAGTCTAGAAGTCATCATTATGAACTATGGAAATCTTATGTCTTAAATTAGATATGATGAAAGCATATGATAGAGTAGAATGGGGGGCGTTGTGTGTTGTTCTACTTAAATTGGGATTTTCCAAGGCATGGGTCAAATGGATTCATGCTTGTATTTCTTCTACAAGGTTCTCGGTTCTAATTAATGGCTCCCCTTGTGGTTTTTTCTCCTCTTCTAGGGGTTTGAGGCAGGGGGATCCCCTGTCTCCTTTCTTGTTCATTCTTCTAGCTGAAACGTTCAGTTGGGCTATAAGAGCCGCTAAGCTGGGAGGGCTTTGGAAGGGAATTAGGATTCAGAATGTTCCACAAAGCATTTTGCATTGCTTGTTTGCAGATGATACCTTGTTATTTGGTCAGGCCTCTTTGGGTGAGGAAAGAGTGATAAAGGGGATAATATAGAATTATGCATCCTTTTCTGGTCAGAGAATCAATGTTGATAAGTCAAAGATTTTTTTCCTTCATGCTTCACAATTGGTTCAGGATAGATTGAAGATTTTTTGGGGATTTGCATCTGGAAATCTTCCTTGTTCTTATCTTGGTATACCTTTCTTCATTAAGCAGGATAGAGTTGAGTTTTGGGATAAGATCATTTTAGTTATCTCTAGAAGGATCCTATCCTAGAATCATAGATGGTTATCTTTGGCTGGTAAGATTGTTCTTATTAAGTCTGTCCTAAATGCTGTTCCTATTTATCTCATGTCTGTTTTGCAGTCCCCGAAAGCGGCTCTTGTTAGTTTGCAAGATACTCTTAGGTCCTTCCTTTGGAGTAATAATAAAGATGGTAAAAAAAAACTCTCTTTGGTAGCATGGGATAAAGTTTGTTTGCCTAAAATCCTTGGGGGCACAGGCATTAGGAGTCTGGAAAGTCATAATTTAGCCTTAGGTGCTAAGTTGGTTTGGAAATTGTATGAGAGACCATTCTCCTTTTGGGCACCAATTATGTTTGCTAAATATTTAAATAACGGACCAAGAGAATATGTTTTTCAAGTTTCTAATTTACCGTTTGGTTCAGCTATTTGGAATTTTCTATGTAAATGTAGATCAGTGATTTTGCCTCATCTCTCATGGATTGTTCATAATGGTAGAAAGGTCAGGTTTTGGGAGGAAGTTTGGAATGGACATCCCCCTCTGGTGAACTCGAGGGATTGGTCTCCTTTAATTTCCACTCTTTCTTCCCTTTGGGGTGTCTTTGTGGCTGATTATTTTGAAATTGAGTATAGCGGGAATCTTAAGGTGGCAAAATGGAAATCAATTGAGTTTTTAGATATTGATCAAAATGTAAAATTGGAATATGAAAAGATGTTGGCAGAGAGAGTAATAATTCTTTCTGATTCTGACGATGAGCTTATCTGGACAAGGAATATATCTGGTAAGTACACAGTTAAGGATGGCTATAATTCTCTCTTGGTTGCTAAAGATTTATCTACTTGGCCATACAAGCTGTTTTGGCATATGGCTTGCCTCCCAAAGGCTGGTAATTTTGCTTGGTTAGCGGTGCAGGACAGGGTCCTTACAGGAATGAGGTTGGATAGGCTGGGTATTACTGCAGTATTTTCTTGTGTATTTTGTAGTAAAAATTTAGAATCCTCCGCACACTTGTTTCTTCATTGTGATTTTTCCTATGCTTGCTGGCAGTGGTTGTTTGAAAAGCTTAATCTTTCCTTTGTTATTGGTAAGGATCTCCTTTCCCACTTTAGAGCCCGGCCTCTCCTGTTTGCCTCATCTTTCTATGCATGTCTTTGGATTATTTCTCCATCTATTGTGATTTGGAATATTTGGTTAGAGCGCAATAATAGGATTTTTAAACAAACAAGTTCTTCCTTGGCTGAGGTTTTATTAAGGATTGAATCTTCCATCTCTGAAGTTGCTTTGTCTTTTATCTATAATAATTTGGAAACCCTTACGTCTTTTTCTCATTCGGATGGTAGGGTAACTCGAGTTTGGAGAATGTTATCAGTCTTACCTTCTTATGGATCTGTAAAGCGGAAAATCGCGATCGAACCCTAGTTGCTCTCCCCTCTTCCGACTCCGAGGAGAGAGAAGGGAGGTTCGCTAGGATTCGATGGTTTTCACTTAGGGGAGAGACTTTACATTCAAAAGAGGGGTTGAAACTCATAAGATCCAATCCCACACAATGTAAGATTGGATGCTAAATGAATTTCAAGGGTTAGGAAAGCAAGGCTACCCTCTTTTGTAAAGAATGTTGTTAAGGAAATTAAGCTAAGCATGCATAGAAAGTGATAAAGATTCGCTTATAAACTGAGATAGGAATACAGTATGAAGCTGCGGACCTGGAATTAGCAGTAAAATGTCGATACGGCGCTGTCCTGCAAATTTGAGCAAAAGTTGCAGGGACGATGGCGCCCGGCGCCACGGTCCTCCGAAAAATCCGCGAAACGAAGGGGGATCTGTTCGTCTCTGCACAAGGATTCCAGATCTTCGATTTCAGCCGCGTACCTGCAACCTACACACAGAAAAGCGAAGATGATTGGGGGGTTAGGGATTAGGGGTTTGCCTTTAGGTCAAACCCCGGTTTTGGAATTAACCAAGAAATGAGCAAGTGCTGTAAATGTAAATGTATGTAAAACAAGTACTAATACCTTGTTCTAAGGATGTTTGTATCCTTATGTGCGAAGGTTTAGATGTTGTATGTTGTATGTTGTAGCATGTAGTATGTGATCTCCTCTTCAATGGTTGAATCCTTGTCTTGAATGCAACACTTAGCCTTGAATGGAGACTTGAAATGATCAATTGCTTGAAGGAATGCTTGAATGCTTGAGTATAATTTCCACGCTTTGTACACATATCCTCTTCATCCCAAATGAGAGAGAAAAATGTAGTTTATATACTTGTCAATTAGGGCTGATAGACTGATTTTCCCGACCTTAGGCCAACTAGGAAAGTTAATTTCCAATTTGCAAACAAAAAGACTCGAGACCCCTTAGGAGACCGGGCCCAAAATAGGACCTAGGGACCAGGGCGCTGGGTGCCATGGTCCTGGGGACCAGGGCGCTGGGCACCCTGGTCCTGAAGGACCAGGGCACTGGGCACTCTGGTCCCACCTCCCAGGACAGCAGGGTGCAAGGAGGTTCAGGTCAGGGTGCTTGAAAAATGCAGTTTTCAGTGTCGTGAGCAAGTTTCAGGGTCTCCATTCAGGTTGCGTGTTGTGTCGCCATCGTGAAGACCAAAATGCGGTCGAAATTGCAAGTGTCGCAATTTTAGGACGCTACATTTAGCCCCCACTTTAGCAGGAGTATGTATGCTCATACTTCCGGTAAAGTACAAGGAAACAACATTGAAAGACTTTCACCACGTCAAGGAGGCAAGATACACCAAGCCCCCAGTGGACTAAGGATCTTACGACTTCGATTGACAAAGTAAAAGGGAAGATCGCGAGGAAGAACCATGACTGTCAGTAGTAAGGCTCCCTCACTATGAGTCATGCAAGAAAGATATCAAAAAATTTCAAGGCAAGGCTAAATTTGCCAAGAAATTTTCAAGTATCTTGAAAAGATATGAACGGGATGTATGCCCCCCTACATTAAAGCGATCGCACACGCCTCACCGGGGGTGATTGTTTTAACGTAGTGATACACATAAGAAATGAGAAAGGAAAGGAGCACGTTATCGCAAGGATTTAGCCCCCAAGTGTGAGATAAACCCAAGGATAATAGACACAAAACACAAAGCACAAGGTGACTTCGCTTTCCTCGGGGTCAGTATGCTGTATGATAATTCATGTATATGTATCATATGTATGTATGCATAATTGTTCTTCATTCCCCAATCAAGGAAGGTCACCTAGAAGAAGGGAACACATGTGTCTTTTGAATCAACATGAGAGAGATCGAGAGATCTCAATGCTTTGCATCGTCCTCAAGTAGACAACACCAAGGACAACAAATAGAAGAATGAGAATAACATATAGAAGAAGTAACAAAAGAGAGGAGGAGAGAATCTGCTATGCTAATGTAACTAGTCTAGCATGTCATCTACCCCCCGATCTTGCTGATCAATGTTTCGGGAAGGCAGGGAACACGCCAGAGGAGGAACATCCAACACAGTAGATGGAGCTATCACAAGATCCAAACAAGGGCTATGTTCATGTTCCGAGCCACATTGTTCTTGTCTAGGAGCTAGGATAAGTGCTTTAGAAAATTCATTAGATAAATGGTTATCGACATCAACAAGTTCATATTCACTATCAGAAGCAAGAGGAATAATATTTTCATCATGCATAACATTTTCATCTATATCATCATCAAGATTTATAAAAATAGGATCTTTAACTCGCACCGGATCAAGACCATCATGCATCTTATGTTTAGGAGATTTAGGCTCAATGTCCGGCTGAGGAGAAAATGGAATAATGCTTGTTGAAGGTGTTTTTGGAGATTGTAAAGTTTGAGAAGCAGCTGTTTGAGCTCTAAGACAACGCTTTCGTCGGCGTTCACATGCAGAACGATTTCGTCTAGTCTTAGTAAGAAGTGGAGAAGACTGAGGAGGAGGAATGTTCTCATCCTTAGCACTTGGGTGTTTAGGTTGTGGTCTCTTAGGCTGGATAATAGGAGAAGAAGAAGGTCTCTTCTCTCTATAAAAAGAAGGAGGAGGAACTGCTCCATACAAAGGAGGAATTTTTGGTTTAGGGAGAAGACCAAGTCCATCATGAGGAGGAGGTATAGGTCTACTCTTAGGAAGTTTATTAGGTATAGACATAGTCACATCCATAGGGATGGGTTGAGAATCTTCTTGAGGAAAGACATTAGTTTTATCTTTCAAAGGAAGAACTTCCTTCTCAAGAATGATAGGAATATCAAGTTTAGGTGCTCTAGGTTCACTTAGAGATAGGATCATATCTGTTTTCCACTTTTGATAAGATTTGAAAAGATGATCACTTCGCGGAGGAAGAGATTGGAATTGTTTAGGCCAAAAGTAATCAATAGGAACACTAGAGGTTCTTTCAGCTGGTTTAAAGAGACTATGATTGACAGTAACAACTTCACCATTATGGGGAAATTTCAAACACTTATGAATAGGAGAAGCAATAGCTTTCATGGAAGATAGCCAAGGATAGCCAAGCTTCACACGAAATTGTTCGGAAGATGGAATAATAGCAAAGTTCACATCAAGAGATTTGTTATGGACCTCAATAGGCAATGTAATAGAACCAATTGCAGGAGAAGAAAATGCATCAAATAATTTCACAATCACATCTGTTTTGTCATATATCACTTGATTCAATTGCAAAGTAACAAGAAATTCTTCAGTAATAACATTAACCATGCACGAACGATCAATTAGCACTCCATGGCAAGGTGTATTCTTAACTTTTGCAACTATGTATAAAGGACCATCAGGTGCCCTAATGGTTTCGCTAGAATCAAATGTGATGGAAAGTTCTTTAGGGATTTCTTGCTGCTCTACAAAGTTAATCACATTCGGAGTCATAGACACAAGACCATCAGATGAGAGAGAGGAATCATTAGCCTCAATTGCATTAGAGGTATGAGAAGGCAATGGATCAGTGAAAATCTGAAGATTTTGGTTAGGAGGAGCTACAGATGTGTTGCCTTTATCATTCACTCCAGAAACAGAGATAGTATTGTTATCAATCAAATCTTGAATTTTACCCTTTAAAGAAAAACATTTTTCGGTATCATGCCCAGGCTGACGGTGAAATTGACAAAAAGATTTGTTATCAAAATAAGGTGAAGTAATCTTTGCAGGATCAATTGGCCTTATAGGAGGAAGAGTAAGCACATTTTGTTCCAATAACTTATTCATAATACTATGCAATGATTCATTCAAAGGAGTATACTTTCTTTCTTTCTTGAAAAATTTAGAAATAGGAGGCACACCTGATGCTGCATTCACATTGTTGTTGATGATGTTTTCATTGAATTTGATGGAATCTCTGTTCGGTTTAAACTTCCCAAATGGTTGTTGACTGCTATCACCCTTATCACTCGGAGCCATAGGATGTGATTGTTCCATTTGACTCATAGTCAGTTGATAATTGTGAAGAGTGGCGCACAACTGTTGGAAAGAAGTAGACTCAGAAAACAGAAGTTTGTCTTGAATATCTTTTTGTAAATTAGAAATAAAGATTCTTTGAATATCATTGTCAGGCACTGGAAAAGAAATTTGAGCATACAAATGCTTATATCTACCAATGAAATCAGTCACTTTTTCTTTAACACCTTGTTTACAATGCATTAAATCAATCAAAGTAACTTTAGGACTTATATTGTTTTGAAATTGTTGAATGAAAGCATTTGCAAGTTGTTCGAAAGAAGTAATAGAATAAGAAGGCAACGAGCAATACCATTGTAGGGCTTTGTCTCTTAATGTTCTAGTGAATAGTTTTGCAAGCAACCTTTGGTCATAAGCAAAATCAGTACAAATTGTTTGAAAAGTCTTAACATGTGTTAGAGGATCTCCTTTACCATTATAAAGTTCCAAATGCGGGATTTCAACATGTTTAGGAGGGATAGCTCGAACAATGTCAAGAGAAAGTGGGCTCGCAACATCAAATGTGGGCACACTAAACTTAGATTGATTCATAGAGGCAATTTGTTGTTGTAAAGAAGAGACAGTTTGTGCAAGATTGTTAATGGTCACTTCAGTCGAAGAGTTCATATTGGATGTGTTAGATTGAGATGGAGGTGTTATGTTATTGAAAGAAGGTAGAGAGTAAGGTGGTGGGACTCTATGATAATTAGTCATAGGAGATGATTGGACAGGAGGAACACTACAAGGAGGAATAGAATGGTTAAATGAATTGCCCCCTTGCGTCATGTTCATTTGTGGTGATATAATAGGGACACTCATTGAAGGAATGAATGAAGAAGTCGGATTGAATGAAGGAAGAGGGTTAATTGAAGAAGAAGGGTTGCCCCCATGACTAGTAATCACGGGACGAATGTCTTGTATAGAAGTAGCCATTATGTTTGATGTAAAGGTAGGTATACTAGCAATAGGAGTTGTCAAAGGAATAGAATGATTGACTTGTGTAGGAGGTTTTGTATAACCCAAATTTTCAGCACAACTCTTCATAGGCATCACATTCGAATCCACAATGTGTGCAATACCACGCAAAATATCAATTCCATTCTTATCACTTTGAAGCATACGTTTTAGACCCTCAATTAAAGGAAGAGCTTGACTATCAGGGTATTCTTGAGACATCCATTGTCGAAAATCGTCAAATTGGTTATCCAATTTCGAAAGTTGTTCTTCAGAAACCTCATGGAGAGTTTCTTCATCATTAGGAGGATTAGAGGAATTACCCATGTCCTCGTTAAAAAGGCTATTCAAATTAGGTTCCATCTCCTCAGTAGTTAAACCTCGGAAAGACTTAATTCTACGGCTTCGTCTAACGTGAATAGTGTAAGTAGGGCTTATTGTTGTAAAACTCATGCACTAGAGAAGGAGAGAAAATTTTGATTTTAGAGGTAGCAATTTTCAGTAAAATCAGCCAATCTTCTGGATTTAAGCTGTTAAATGCAATCACAACAGTCTCTCGAAATTTTGGAAAAAATGCCCGGGACCGTGGCGCCCGGAGTGCAACACGGTCCTTGCAACTTTTTTCGAAATTTGCAGGGATGAAAGGTATGATGATTTTAGAGCTAATCTGAAAAAATTGAGTGATTTTACGATCTGTGGATAGGTCAAATTAAAGTTGTAATCTCAAAATTGAACCCTATCAAGATTGTCGAAAAATGCAAAATTTGAATTTTTGAAAAGAGAGGGAAACTGAAATTTTGAATTTTATGATTTTAGAGGGAATGTCAAGAGCAATGCAAATTTTGAAATTTGAAAATTGACTCAATTTCACGCAAAATTCAATTTTGAAAGCGGAAATCAAAGTTGTTGTAATTAAGCACTTAATTTCAAAAGTCACAAAATGCAAGAATTTGAATAAAGCACTGAAATTTTTAATGAATAATAACACACTTTTCAGATTTAGGACAGTAAGAACACAATTTTGACACAAAATTTCAATTTCAATGATTTTTAAATGTTTAAAAGCCTTAATCCAAGCAATCACAAGACCAACTTTGACTGTAATTTTGAAGGTGTTAAAATTGATAAAATCAGCCAAAATTCTGGATTTTAGCAGAAAAATACAGTAAGATCTCGCTCCCGAAATTTCGGAAAAAATGTCGGGGACGATGGCGCCCGGCGCCACGGTCCTCGCAACTTTTTTCCAAATTTTCAGGGATGAAAGATATTGTAATTTTATTGCGGAATCCAAAGTTACAGCAGATTTGGAGATGTTTTGATCAGTGAAATTGTCGGACAAAAGTCGAATCAAGAGGGTTTCAAAAATTAGGGTTTTGACACTTAACCACTTAATTTTCAGAATTAAAGAACAAATATGAATTGAAAATTTGTAATAGAAGGGCAGATCTGAAACAGGCATTAACATTTAGACATTTCGCAGGTTCAATTACCAAAAAGAAAATTTAGGGTTTTTATGCAACCACCTCTAAAATTTTGCAAAAGATCAAACATGGAAATGTAATCAATTTTTTTTTTCAGATCTAAGCATGAAAAATCAGAAAGGATGTTCATGTCGGGTTCACCAAAATGTAAAGTGGAAAATCGCGATCGAACCCTAGTTGCTCTCCCCTCTTCCGACTCCGAGGAGAGAGAAGGGAGTTTCGCTAGGATTCGATGGTTTTCACTTAGGGGAGAGACTTTACATTCAAAAGAGGGGTTGAAACTCATAAGATCCAATCCCACACAATGTAAGATTGGATGCTAAATGAATTTCAAGGGTTAGGAAAGCAAGGCTACCCTCTTTTGTAAAGAATGTTGTTAAGGAAATTAAGCTAAGCATGCATAGAAAGTGATAAAGATTCGCTTATAAATTGAGATAGGAATACAGTATGAAGCTGCGGACCTGGAATTAGTAGTAAAATGTTGATACGGCGCTGTCCTGCAAATTTGAGCAAAAGTTGTAGGGACGATGGCGCCCGACGCCACGGTCCTCCGAAAAATCCGCGAAACGAAGGGGGATCTGTTCGTCTCTGCACAAGGATTCCAGATCTTCGATTTCAGCCGCGTACCTGCAACCTACACACAGAAAAGCGAAGACGATTGGGGGGTTAGGGATTAGGGGTTTGCCTTTAGGTCAAACCCCGGTTTTGGAATTAACCAAGAAATGAGCAAGTGCTGTAAATGTAAATGTATGTAAAACAAGTACTAATACCTTGTTCTAAGGATGTTTGTATCCTTATGTACGAAGGTTTAGATGTTGTATGTTGTATGTTGTAGCATGTAGTATGTGATCTCCTCTTCAATGGTTGAATCCTTGTCTTGAATGCAACACTTAGCCTTGAATGGAGACTTGAAATGATCAATTTCTTGAAGGAATGCTTGAATGCTTGAATGCTTGAGTATAATTTCCACGCTTTGTACACATATCCTCTTCATCCCAAATGAGAGAGAAAAATGTAGTTTATATACTTGTCAATTAGGGCTGATAGACTGATTTTCCCGACCTTAGGCCGACCAGGAAAGTTAATTTCCAATTTGCAAACAAAAAGACCCGAGACCCCTTAGGAGACCGGGCCCAAAATAGGACCCAGGGACCAGGGCGCTGGGCGCTCTGGTCCCACCTCCCGGGACAGCAGGGTGCAAGGAGGTTCAGGCCAGGGTGCTTGAAAAATGCAGTTTTCAGTGTCGTGAGAAAGTTTCAGGGTCTCCATTCAGGTTGCGTGTTGCGTCGCCATCGTGAAGACCGAAATGCGGTCGAAATTGCAAGTGTCGCAATTTTAGGATGCTACAGGATCTATTTCAAATAAGACTAATGCTATAAGTAAGAGAAATTTTGCTTGCTGGAAACCTCCTCTGCAAGGGCACTTTAAATTGAATTTTGATGGTGCTTCTCATGGGAACCCTGGCCTGGTAGGGGCAGGTATGGTAATTTATGGTCATAAGGTAAGATTTATTCAGGGTCGTTGTCATGCGATTGGTTTCAAGTCTAACAATTGTGCAGAATTATTTGCTTTGTCCTTTGGTTTGGATATGGCTATGTCTTTGGGAATTAAGGACTTGATAATTGAGGGTGATTCTATGGCTATTATTCAAAGTGTCATGAAAAAGAAGTCGAATTGTTGGAAATTACAATATATACTTGATCATATTTTGCAAAAATTAGACTTTTTTGATTCCTTCTTGATTTCCCATTGTTATAGGGAAGTGAATAAGATTGCAGATTTCTTGGCTAATTTAGCCATTGATAGTGATGCTAATATGCGGGAGGTAAGTGTGGTTTAGATCCCTTCCTCGGTTTTGGAATTTTTGAAGTAAAGAAGGGCATAGTTGTTGTCTTCATCAACCTCCTTATTTGGTGTGGCTTTTCTTTGGTGTGGGTTCTACTATGCTTGATTACAATGTTTATTTTGACAGGGTGTCTGATTATGGTTTCATTTCTACTATGTGGTATCATTCTAACTGGTGGTTGGAGAATTGTGTTTCATAGACAGGGGTGGTTCAGACTGGTGTTTTTTGGCAGCATTGGTTATGCATCCTTTAGTGATCATACTTTAATCTTCCTTCTATATACTTCTATTGGCGGCTTCCGTTATATCTAATGCAGCTTATGAAATTGGGATGGGTCTTTTGATGTACTATGCCAATGGGTATTTGGTATTGGGTAGAATAGGCTTGTGTTACTTAAGCAATACTAAAGGGTTTTCTTACTAGTTCTTTCCCTTTAGTGCTTTTTGAACCAGACACTGTAAAAAAACTTTTAAAATTTAATATAGTTAAGTGGTTCTATCCACTTTTATCAAAAAAAAAAAAGAAGTTTTTTTATATAAAGAATATCTTTAAGGGTCATAAATTTATAATGAGTGTAGATTATATCTATATTTGTATCCAATCAACATAACAATTTGAACATGATATTTTATGAATATGTTAATTTTTTATTGTGTGTTGCAACATATCTTCATTGTATAATGATTCCTTGATTCCTTAATTCAATTGTGCTAAAGTTTTAGAATCTTGTACCAAATTATAAGATTATATATATTTAATTATTAGTATTGAGGATCTTCATATGAGGAACCACATTATGTTTTGAGATCCACATCTTAATATACATCAAACGTGCTTGTTTTACACATTTCAAGAAGATGTGCTCAATTACAAGATAAATTTCAAGTTAAAAAAATTAATATGGAGCCATTAATCATTTTCACACATGTCTAAAGTGAAGTACTATCCATCTACATCTTTCCTTTTTATAAGAAGGTCAAACAAAAAAATTAAAAATGTTAATGAATATATCATAGTAGTAAAACAAATAATTAGTAGGTTGTATTTGTGGGAATAATTAGGACACATAGTATAATTATTAATGAATTAGGTCCTTTAATTACTTTATTCATTTAGCTAAGCTTAGGTGCTTTTTCCCTTTTATTTAATTAGGATAATAATAGTTTATGTTGTCTCATTCATCATGATTGTGACAATTGGCACTAGCTAATTTAATCTTGCATTAGTGTTTGCATTTAGGGTTTCATTCATCGTTTCATAAGGATTCATTCATTCATTCATTGTAATCATATCTTTTTGCGAAATCAATATAGAATTCTCAAGTTGTGTTGAACAAATTATTATTGCTTGATTTCTCTATGTGATAGGTGGTGTGCTTGTAGATGAATCATTAACTTCTACAATAACATAGGTCTTGGAACATTTTTCCTTAAGTGGTATTGAAGCTTATGAATCTTATGATGATATATTTGGTTTCTATCTTATAATTTCCATTAATTTCTATGTAATTGTATTAAATATTATCAAATGTTGCATAATTAGATAGTATTTAATTAGATCATCGATTTCTACCATGTAAGTTGTATTATCCTTACTATAATTATATCAAATGTTATCAATTATTATAGGGTTAAATAATGTTTGATTATATCTTGCAATCATGAATGCATCAATTTATTAAATTATTCATACTAAATAAATCTATTTTTTAGTCATAATAATTTTTTAAAATTTCATTTACTATCTTCCACTTTATAAAAGAATTTTTTATTTAACTATATATTAATTTTATGTTATTATCTTTGACTTTGCCAATATTATTATCTTCAAGAATTCTATAATATGTATTTTTTTCTAAATAAAATAAAAAACTTGTATTTTATAAATTGAAAAATATAAAACATTACATTTCATAAATTTAAATTTTACATCACAATAACACATAACTAAAATCTATGGGGTGGAAAAGAGTAACCCAGGGCCAACAAGATGTGGGGGAGTGTTGCGAGATCATAATGACAATATTGTTTCAGTGGTGGTGCTCCCCTAGGGAATTCAGACTAACCACCTTGTTGAAGCCATAGGAACTTATCAAGGTCTCAACCTAGCCATGAAAAACATCTACAAGTATGTGTGGGTGGAAGGTGATTCTAAAAACATTATTAATTATCTTAAAGGTACTTCAAAGCCCTCTTGGAATGTTGAAGTTTGGATTAAAAAGGCTAGGGAAATCATTAATACTTTTGATCAATGTATCATATCCCATGTTTTTAGGGAATCCAACTATGTTGCCAACTACCTAACTAATAAGGGAGTGAGAAGTATCAGTCAATTGAGCTGGACCAATGAGAATATATTGGACACTGATCTTTACATGCTTTCTCCTCATGACATAAATCAAGGAAGCTAATTTCATGAGTAATCTTGCCATTATTGCAAGATATGTCTCTAGAAACATTGATACCTTTCCACATAAGGCATGTGTTTATAATGGATGGTGTCATTATGGCGGAGTTAACTTGCATGCTTTGTGGGTAAATATAGAATTTTTTTGGGCTTTCTCTCCTACTTTGAAAGTTTTGAGTTTCTTTAGTTACAGAGTGAAGAGAAGAATGGGAGTGGTGAGGAAGAGAATTGAACATCCAAGTTGTGTGTAGCTTAAGAAGGATAAGAAAATTAGGAGGATCCTGGAGAAAAGAGGTGTTACCCCATACATTGAGAGGTTAAAGGGGAGAAATAAGGATGCAGCTGCCTATTTTGAGAAGCACTGGAAAGATGGCACCATTACTCTGCATGGGTGCAAGGTGCTTATTGATGAGAATTTGATTTCTTAGGTCACTGGCCTTTCGGTTGATGGGATAAAATTCTACAGAGACAAAAAAGTTACTTGGAGGAGGTGGTGCCGAACTTCCCCAAAAATGAAGAGGAGAGGGCCAAAATGATAAAAAAATGGCGAGTTACTTTGATATCTCTATTATCAAGGAGTTCTGGGCAAAACTTCTTAAGTTAATTATGGAATAATTCACCCTCGATGGTCAGTTTACTAGGGTTTATGGTCATCATTTTGTGCTTTTGAATCATTTTTCGTTATGGTGTCAAGGTGTCCCTTCCTTTCTATCTTATGTCTGCCATGAGGGCTAATTTTAGGGACCATAAAAAGAAACCTGTTAAGTTACCTCTCCTCCATGAAGGGCTTCTGGTACTTATTGATTCCCATTTTCATGGCCTCCCTGCCCCGTCTGATTATATCCCTACTTCTTCTAAGGATGACACTTTTGTAGGGGAGTCATGTGGTGAGGAGTCCAATTTAGACTCTGAGGCGGGCTACCCCCCCCACCCCCCCCTCATAAAAAAGCCAAATCTGTTATCTCCTTGAAGGCCAAATATTTTGCGGGTAAGGGTAAGAAGGTGCATAAGAAATTGGTTGTGTCTTCTTCCACCTTGTATGGCAAGGATTCCCCTGTGTCTAGTGGCAACAATACTAACTCTAAGGGCTTTGCAGGTGGTTCCGGGGATGACATTAAGCATGATAGCCAGAACATTGACAAGCCCCTTTCGCCACCCCCTTCGTCGCCTCAACAAAATGCAACCAAGGATCTCCATGCGAAGAGGGTGGAACTAAGTGATAAGAGGGATGATAATGAAAATATTCTGGGAATGGCTAGGGACCACGCCATTGATACTTTTAGCTTGTTCAAATGGCTCTTTCATGAGCTAAAGGAGGTTAGAATCAACCAAAGGGATTTGGGCAGCAAGATGGATGTTATCCCTATTGTTACTATTCAGGATAATCAAAAAGATAAAGGGCACTGGATGGAAGATGAGAAGAAATTTGTGGTGGACTGCATCAATAGAACAGTGGAGGGTATTGATAAAACACAAAAAAGATTTGAGGATAGGCTCACCCAAGTGGATAAAAAATATAATAAAATTCAAGCTACACTCAAACAAATTATGACCAATATCCACAATATCAATGTCAAACAGACGACAGATGCCATGAATGCTATGGCGAACAATCTTGACAGAGGGCAACAGAAGAAAACTCTGATTAATATTGGTGATGATAGTGAGAAAATGTAGGATGATCAAGGCCCTTGCAAGCGGACCCGAGGCAACATGAATAAGAAAGCAGTGATTCAGAGCGAGGATTATAAAGAGATTAGGATGGTTGCTGACAAGATGAGCTTGTTGGAGGTTGAGGTCTTTGAGACCCTCAAGAGCCTCATGTGATTGTGTTGTCTTTCTGTGTGTTTTGTGTTTTTTGTCTGCTGGTTCTTTATTGATCCTTTGTCTACCCATTTGGGTGTTTTGTTGGTTTCTTGATTGCAGTGGTCAAAAGGGGGGGTATACGTGGACACTTTTTTTTCTGAAATCAGGTGAACCAAAACTTGGAGGCAAAATTTGAAAGTCGTCCACTCAAGATATGAAGATAATCAAATAACAAATATTGTACACTAATACATTTGGACTAGATTTTCGATTGAGGTTTCTGATGGAGAAGGTATATTGGGGCCAAATTTGATTTTTTTTTGAAAAAATGCCCGCATTTGTCATAATTCCAACGGAAATTTCTCATTTGGTTTCGACGAAGAAGGCATTAGCAATAAGAATTTTCTTTTTCTTTTTAAAAATTCTCGAGTTAGTCGTAATTCCGACGATAGCGGCCATTACAAAATAAAAAAAGAGGTGGGAAATTCATTTGTGAATTGCAATCCCGCGTAGGCGTCCGTGGCAAATTCAACCCCCAAGAACATCAAACCCGCGTCGAAGGCAATCCCGCATAGGAGGTAGATTCAAATTGCCCTAGTTTTAAGTTTCATGTTGCAAAAAATATGCATGTGGTGGTTAATTGTCCTAGTTTAATCTCATAAAACCATAGAACTGTGATTGAGGAGTGAGCATTCAATTTTGTAGCAGCAATCCCTTCTTCTCGTATATGCGCGTGTTGATTGTTCACATGAGATCACATCTCTTTGCGGCATCGTATCAAACAATTCACGAGCCTTGTCCATGTTTCCACATTTTGCATTCATGTCAAGCAGGGCATTTGCAAGTACAACACCTAACAAAATTCCTCCATCCGTTATGCTTTGATGGATGTCCATACCCTGTTCCAAAGCTCCCATTTTTGCACAGGCAGGGAGGATGATGGAAAAGGTTGTGGAATTTAGATTTATGCCTTCCAATTTCATTTGCTTGAAAGTGTCTAAAGCCTTTTCGACAAATCCATTTTGTGCATATCTAGCAATCGTTGCAATACACGACACAACATTTCTTTCAGGCATTCTATCAAACAGTTCGTGTACCTTGTCTATGCTTCCACATTTTGCATACATGTCTACTAGGGCAGTTACAACTACAAAATCTGACAAAACTTCTCTATCCTTTATGCTTTGATGAATGTCCATACCCTGTTCCAAATCTCCCATTTTGGCACAGGCAGGGAGGATAGTAGCAATGGTCGTGGAATTTGGCTTTACACTTGCCGATTGCATTTGCTTGAAAGTTTCTAAAGCCTTCTCAACAAATCCATTTTGACAGAATTCCTCTATCTTTTATGCTTTGATGGATGCCCATACCCTGTTCCAAAGCTCCCATTTTGGCATAGGTTGGGAGTACACTGGCAAATGCAACTAAAGAAATGCAATGATCAGCTCCAAAGACATCAAACCACTACTAACAAAATTGAGAGTCTAAAATATGATAGGGAATAGTGTGAGCCGTCCTGAAATAAAATATTTTATTTTCAATTTCAACTAAAACATAATTACTCAGTCGTTTAATGTTATTAATAAGTGTTTAATTTATGAAAGAGATAAATGGTTGGCCACAAGTACATGAGTTAGTAAATGCACACAAATAAGTGAATTTGATATTCAAAACTATCTACAATGAATTCAATTCTTGTCCATTAGTCATTTATATTTGCAATAGGCATTTTGCTTTGTTTTTCTTAATCTTTATTCATAGTTATGTGCATATTTCACATTCTATAATTAGGATATCAATTGCTATGGCTAAACACTAGCATGATGTTTGTGTTGTGGTATAGATGCATGGAAACATAATTATGGGATTGTTATATTATAGATATCATAAATCTAGATATCACATATTAGTTCTAGCTCTTCTTGGATTGAGTCTAAAGTTGACATATAGTCATAAAGCCATTATTAGCAGATCTATCCATTTCTAGTAAAGACAATTGAGAAAGTCATTTTGATATTGAGAGTTTCTTATCTGTTTACCTATTGATCATTATTAAGCCATAATATTTAGGTCTGTTTATCTCTCTTGTAAAACCTCTGTAAGTGTCCTAGATTGTCCCTACTACTCACTCTTCAATGAAATAGTGGAGTTCTAAAGATTTGTTGCACAAGATGGTGTTGAACGTATCAACAATGCTAGCATGGAAGGCATGTTCAAGCTTCCACTTGTACAACTTACAACAAATGATTTTTTGATAGAAGAAATTCTTGAAATAGGAATACAATCGAAAGACAAGTAAGTACATACAAACCTCCTTAGTTGAAAGTAAAATCTGTGTATAAAAAGAGTACATTGAATCCCAATCCATAAACATAATAGAGATACCGATGGAGACTTAATTGGATGTAGCATGTTAGAGTATGCTATGCTAGTACATAATGTTTCCTAAAGCCACATTAGTATTTTACCCAGATCATTATCTACCAAAACTAACTATAGTAATCCTTTTGAGGATTCATTTCATGGTGCTAGATCTTCATTTAGTTCCACTTCTTGTTGGAGAAAAGAACAATTATTTCTTGAGGTAGATGAATATCACATCAACAAAGGACAAGACCCTTTCTAGAATATAACAAATTCTACTCCAACAAAAGATCATGGGGGTTTCACTAGAGATATTGAATAAGAGAGAGACTTCTACTCCTACATTAAAAGCATTGGCATGTTCTTCGTTTATGGATGTAAACTCTCTATGACGCCACCACAACCAACAAAGGTGTAAAAAGTTGTTTGCAATGCATGGATTTTTAAGATTGTCCTTTGAGAAAACAGAATTAAAGTATGGAAGCAAGATCTGCCAGCTCCTGAGGGAATCTTGATGAAAAATAACTGTAAAATATTTGGGCTAGCTTATATGCAAAATAAGAAAACTAGAAATCTAAATTCAATAAGATGCTCTGTTAAATGATGATAATTTCTATTTTCTTGCCAATGAAGAAAGACCATGTCAGACAATATCAACGAACAACAAAATAAGGAGACAATTGCTAGATTGTGGTCTAACTTGAAAAGAAAAGGTGATGGAAAATGTTATTGTCTGTGCAAAATTTGTAAGGGGTTAAAG
Organism: Cryptomeria japonica; assembly: GCF_030272615.1. Classification (NCBI taxonomy): domain Eukaryota; kingdom Viridiplantae; phylum Streptophyta; class Pinopsida; order Cupressales; family Cupressaceae; genus Cryptomeria; species Cryptomeria japonica. The sequence goes on along the minus strand of NC_081414.1, from coordinate 262,049,436 downwards.
ACTAGAAGACTTCTAATCAAAACAATGAAGAAACATTGTAGGTTGCATGGTCACATTGAAGGTGGATATGATTATCAGCCATTGGTAATTTTTCATTATATCATGGCGACAATTTATATACATAATAAATCACGTGATGATGAGATCATGATCACGGTTTATTTGTTCTTATCAATTTTATATAGGTCGAGCACCCCAGAGCACATGGTATGGATCAACACAACCCTGAGAATATGGTTTTCTAAGTGGACAAACATGGAGGCGTGAATATCAAAGCTGAAGATAATGATCCCATGGAAGATGATGATCATGAGCCAAAAAACACAATTGAAGATGATGGTACAAATACATTGATCCATGACTCATTTATTACTCGCGCAGCTGATCATGATGATGAAGATGACCTTGATGTTGTTCATGATGTCCCTCTACTTGAGAAGGCATCTGAGGCCCTTTACGAAGGCCCACAGGCAACTCTTCTCTCTGTTGTATTGTTGTTGGTGAACTTGAAGGTTATGAATGGTTTATCCAACATAATAATGTCATGTATGTTAAGGTATGTCATATATGTCATAATTAACTGTGAATCATGATGTACCATTAATATTCTTTATTATAACAAATTATATTTTTTCGCTGTAGATTGATAGGTGAGTTTTTGTTACCACCATCAAATATTCTACCTTGCTCATACCGAGAATTATCTGCCGTTATGAAAGATATTGGAATGGAGTATCAAGCAATAGATGCTTGTCCCAATGATCATATTATATATCACAAACAACATGAATTTCGAACTGAATGCCCTAAATGTCATATTAGTAGATATCGAACAGATCAAATAACAAAAAGGGTTCCTTGCAAGGTTCTTCACTATATTCCCATTATTCCACGTATGCAACGATTATTCAAGTGCACTAGCTTGGAACAATTTATGGATTACCATGCACACAATAGAAGTCAAGATGACATTATTCAAATGCCTATAGATGGTTCAGCATTTATGGACATAGAGGAAAAGTGGCCACACTTTAAAGAAGAACCTCGTAATCTCAGGCTTTCATTGGCAGCGAACGGTGTCAGTCCATTTGGAGAGATGAGATCTGTTTACTCAGTGTGGCCTGTTTTTGTTATCAACTATAACATTCCTCCATGGATGTCAATAAAGAGGGAGCATATAATGTTGGCAATGATTGTTCCAGGTATTTTATCACTTAAATATAGTTGTCTAAATTTAATTATAAATATTGCAATAAAATGGTCATAATAATTATGTAATGTTTTTGTTCATTCGATTAGGTAAGTACAAAAGGTTAAAGATATGAATGTATATATCGAGCCTCTTATCGATGAGTTGCTGGAGTTATGGAATGGTGTCACTATGTATGACGTCTCTAGACCAATAGGACAAAGACAATTTCAATTCCATGTGATGCTTCTATGGACAATACACGATGCCCCGGGGCTAACACATTTTTGTGGTATGTTATAGTGTTTAAGTTGTGCATGAACATTATAATTAAAAAAATTATCATATTTAATCCAATTATACATTATCTTGTAGGTCTTCAAACAAAGGGAAAATTTGCATGTCCTGTTTGTGGTCCAAAGATGAAATCTCATCATTCAAAAAGTTTAGTAAAGCAGGTGTTTGATGAGTATAGGCACTTTCTCCACAAAAATCATAAGTATTGAAATATTGAAAAACATCTTTTCAAAGGGAAAGAAGAGAATACATCAAAGCCACGAAGAATGACACCTCACTTGTGGAAGTTGGAATATAATAGAATTAATCATCAAGGTAATGCCATTCCATCTATTGGTTTGTCATAAAACATATTTTCTATTTTGTTTTATTTACTGATGATGTGATTGATGATCATGAAGGTCATGAAGGCATAAATGAAAACCTTCCTAAGGGAATAAAATGATGAATACGAACAGCGGGGGGGTGAATTAGTATGCCAAAAATCTCTGCACTAAAACACTTATACAGTCTAAAGATAAACCGGTAAAGCAGTCTAATAGTCAAACCGGTTACCACACATGCAAACCAAAATGTGAATAAAGCATTCACCCACAAAAGGAATACAACCATAACACAATATATTTGATGTGGAAACCCAACTGGGAAAAATCACGGTGAGATGGAACTCACAAATCACTATCTGCAGAATAGAAACCAGACCGGTTAAGGTCTTACAATGTTCTTCACCAAAACAGATCCTATTAGGAATCTCAATCTCTGTTAGGAGATAAGTCCAATTAAAGACTACCTTGTTAGAGGATTTTAGATTCACATGTGTGAACCACCTTGCTAGAGGATTTTACAAAGGCTTTGAGGCCTACCCAGTTAAGGGCTATAGACTTGTCAAAGATGTGAGTAATCAACAAGTGTTTGATCTATCTAATAGCACAAACTGCTTGGTTAGATCCAGTATTGCTCACATCTAATGCATTCCAACATTACTTTAGTCTTCTCTCTCTCTCACACAGTTACAACTTGATCTTCTTAGATAAGATCGTTCTCAACTTCCACCTTAAACCCTAGCACGACATTAACCCTTTCAGCAACAACTTAAAACCCTAGACATGATGTCCTTTTAAAGGAATTTGATTTCATGTCGGTCCAATAGGATTACATTACAATTTCCTAGGTTCAATGCATCTAGACATACTTAGTAACATGACACAAAAAGCATCATCAATGTGTTGGCACCATCAAACAATCGGTGGATTGGTAACTCATCACAAAATGCTGGTTGGTAACTCATCATAGAGTATTACTGGTTCATACAAAATACTAGTTGCCGGTTTGACAAAAATGAAGACTAGTAAGAATGTGTTGTGCCACTTTTCTCCCTCATACCACTTGGGATCTATGAACCGCTTGGGGTTGACAGGCTGCTTCAGACTGGGAAACACATTCTGCAAAATCACCACTAGTCTAAAGACTAGTATACAACATACCGGTTGGAACAAATACCGGTTGAGCTTGAGCTCATACATATAAAGGGGATCTCAATACAAGTGTGTGTCCATCAATGACAATCGCAACATAAACAACAAAAATGCCAACAATCTCCCCCTTTGACATTGATGGCAACACTTAGGAAAATAAATTTTTGACATCTAAGTGTTTTACAACAAAAACTTGCCATTAACAAAATTGCTCCCCCTAAGCATATACACTAACCCTTAATCAAGACAGTGTATAGCAAGTTTGCATATAGAGCATAATCATTGAGACATTAGAGCATATAGCATATATCAAATCATGTATCAAAATTTCAAAACTAGATACTTCTCCCCCTGTGTCAGAATATCAAAATTTTATAACCAAAAACCAGATATACTTCTCCCCATTTGCCAACAATGACAAAGTTCTGCTGAATAACCCTATTTCCATATATATATATATAATTTTATGACAATAATGAATAATACTTTTCAAAAACCGATTTATAGTCCTGCAAAAATTGTTTCATGGATAGAGACCAGGACTCAAGTAGGGAGGTTGCCACTTCCTTCTTTGTTTGCATTTGGGATACCTGTTCCTCCATGGCATCTACTGTGCTCAGTTCCTGTGTGACTGTCAGGGCAACCAGGTTTAGATAACACTTCTGAAGAATTTGTAGTCATGGAAGTAAAACCAGTTGAAGCTCCTGCAAATCCCTAGACCATGTATTGATCTCTTGCTCCATCTTGGCTGACTGGATCTGGAACCGGTGAACGGTTTGCCCATACGCTGCGAAGGAATCATAAGGTATCTTAAATGTGCCCAAGTAGGACTGTAAGTCCATTTGAAGCTTTTACTTCTTGGCTAGCACATCATCACAGAACATATGAGGTTGACAGATTTTGCTGAGTAGCAAGTTTCCCTCATCCAAGGCATTCCTTATGTCCTTTTGATCTTTCAGCAGTTCAGTCCTAAGCTCATTCATCTTTTTCACTAGAGAAACATTAAGAGCCTTTTGGTGCTCTTTCTTGACATTGGCCTCTGTTTCTTCTTCCAGACTCTGCACCTGATCATCCACTACAATACATAGAAGTTTGAGCTGTGCTAGTGATGATTTAGTGTCAGGAAGATTAGTACTGGGGATTAAACCGGTAAGGGTGTCTACAACCGCCTGAATTATGTCTTGTTCCTTTTTCCCGCGAATGATTTCAAGGTGCTCTTGGGCAACCTTGATTCTCTGCATAAGCTTAGACTTACTTGCAGATTGGAGATCAATAGGACTCGAGATAGCAGCCGGTTTGGCTTGGCTCTCGATTGCCTTAGGAGTCTCCATCTGTGTTCTCTTCATTGCTTCAGCTGTCTTGTCTACTTCTTCCTTCTTTTTCCTCTCCTTCTCTTCTTTCTCTTCTCTCTTTTTCTTCTCTTCCTCTTCCATCTTCTTCTTGTCTTCCTCTTCTTTCTTCTTCTTTTCTACTTCTTCCTTCTTCTTTGCTTCCTCTTCCTCCTTCTTCTATGCTTCCTCTTCCTTCTTCTTTGGTTCTTCCTCTTCCTTCTTCTTCTTCTCTTCCTCTTCCTTCTTCTTCTTCTCTTCCTCTTCCTTCTTTCTCTTTTCTTCCTTATCCTCTTCTTCTTTCTTCTTCCTCTCATCTTCTTGCTTCTTCTTCTCTTCTTCTTTTTGTTTCTCCTCTTCCTCTTTTCTCTTCTCTTCCTCTTTCTTCTTTTTCTCATCTTCATCCCTCTTCTTCTTCTCTTCCTATTCCTTTGCCACTTCCTATGTGTCCTTAGCTTGCTCATCACCCTATTCGGCTTGTTGCCCCTATTCAGTTCCCTCAGAAGGTATGTCCTGAGTGACATCTTCTACATCTAGGGCATCAACATCGATAGTGTTGGTTGGTTCTTCCACCAGGTTTCCTTCCTCATCAAAAACCTCATCCGGTTTGGAAATAACCAATTCTTTTTCTGCTTGGAGGTTGGCCATTCATGCTTTGTGAGCTAGAACAACATGATTCATGTGCCGATGAGTGTCTTTTTCCACATCATCAATTCTTCCCTCCAATAGCCAGTGTCTTCTTCTCCTTGTGAAGAAGAGACCTTTATTTTGATCCAACACATCAAACAATTCTGAATTTGAGAGGTCAGGAAAGTACTGTGAAAAGCCTTTCTCCCTAATCTCCTGTTCTTTTTCAATGGCAATGCGCCATTTATTATCTAATTCTTTAAATAAAGAAGCTGGTGTTTGAGATTTAATCTCTGATGGCGACCGATCATTCTTGCACAAATAAATAATGATTTCCTATAGTATTTCCGCCTTCTCCTCTTCATTGAAATAATCATAATAGTCTACTAAATCATGAAGTAATTTTCTCCTAATATTCTTAACTGTCCTTTGAAAATGTGTCAAATATTTGTATGAGGAGATGTCAATATTTACCAGTGCTGATGCTGCCGGTTCATTCTTCTTCATCTTCTTTGTCTATCTTGCCTTCTTTGGATTTTCATCAGACTCAGTTTCTTCGGAGTCCGGTTCATTTGTCTTAGTCTTCCTCTTTCTTTCGAAGACTTTTGTCGGTGTTACCTCCAGTTTCTTCATTGTTGGTGACCACTTGGTCACTCTTGGAGTCGCAGTGGTAGCTGGTGCTGATGCTACAGGCACTGCCTTGGCTTTCTTAGCTGCCGGTCTCTTTTCCTTTCTTAACCAATGGTTCTTTAGCTGGTGCAATCCTCTCCAAGTAGGTTCCGGTCCTCTTAGCCTTTGGATCAAGAGGTGAGGGAATAAGGGTTGAGGATACCCTTCTAGCATGTCATACATAACCTCATAGCCCATTGGCTCCACTTCCTCCATTCTAGGCTCAATAGCCTCCATTAAACATTTGTCCACCTGAATGGTGAAATAGATGTCATCTTTGTATTTCTTCACTATATCACTTGAGATTCTTACCCTTTGACTTATCTTTTTTCTGAACTCATCAAAATATTTGTTCAATACTTCAGGGTAGCCGGTTCCAATGGCTTGTATGCTTTCCTTTATCTGCATGGTTACCGGTTGGTCGGGAGACCACTCGACATCTCGTACTCCAGGAAAGTAGCCTTGGAAATAGAAGAACAACCCTACCAGTAGTTGTCCAAACTTAAACCTTAGTGAATTGTCCTGTTTGATTGCCTTAAGATTCAACAGGAGTTGCCTTTGCATACTGGTGCATAAGTCAAAAGATGCATCTTCTTTTATCATCTGGTAAGCGGCATTTACCGCTGCAGCAGATACAAAATTAATCCTGCTGGCTGAAAACATTCTGTAGCCTATCGCCATGCAGGTGTATTTCACTAGATCATCCTTGATAGGATTCACTGTCATACCCCATGAGTCACTGGTTGAACTGGTGAGCTTGGCTATTTTGGTTTTGCTCACCTTTCTCAGGGCTGGCATTTCCCCTGTGTTACAAAAACCAGTGACTGCATGAATTGCCTGAGGTGTAATATCATGCATCCTCTCCAAGTATATCTTGTCACCATGGACTCTGCCCAAAATAATCCTGATGTGATCCTCCATAAAATCTTCCAGAAAATATACCGCATTATGGAATTTCTTCTTCTCTAAGACACTAAACTCTGGTTTGATCTTTTTGTCCTTGCCGCAAAATAGACCTAACTGAGTGTGAATAGCTAAAGACCCTAGGTCTTCTATTTTGCAATCAATATAATTAGAAATTCCCTCTTCAACTATGACTCCAGCCGGAACTTGTGATAAAGCATTATATTTGGACTTCCTTTGAATAAAACTTTCTGACTCTATGGATGTGCTCGAACTGGTATGAGATGCGGAAGCCATTGTAGAGTATTTCAAGAACATGAAAAAATACCTTTCAAACATGAATTTAGGGCTTCCTGATTCTGCTTCACTCCACTCTTTGTCGGTTGCCAAATCATCACTTTGTGTTCTCCACTACCGCTTGCAAATTGGATTTGAATCTCTTTCAAGGTATGTTAATTTCTTGAAATCTTAGCTCAAATCGCCTTTTCTTCACTCTGCACTTGAAAACTTCTCTCCACCCAAAAACAGATAGTGAGAAATGATTTGAAATAGGCTTTTATACATGTCTCTCACCTACCACCATTAATGCTTCTCTATTAGGGCGTAAACCCCAATTTGCATTTTTACCATTTTCGGTCTTTTGCCAGGTGACAAGTATCGCATACCGGTTAAGGTCTTTAACCAGTATAAACTGGGGGTTTGAAAGCATTTTGCCGTTTTCTCCCCCTAAGCCTTTGAGGCTTAGTTTGCCAGTTCTGATATTTCCACACTGGGTGCAGAAACCGGTTCCTCTTCCAACATTGTTGGTTTCTTCCTCCAGGTTTTGTTCATGTCCCCTTGAACTTTTTCAACATCAATTTCTCCTTCATGAGTGATCGGTATATCATCAGATATACTTTTTTTGCTTCTGCAGAATCTTGCAATGTGACCCGATTTGTTGCAGTGATATCAGACAAGTCCAGGTGCTCTCCAAGGTCCATTGTACATGTTTCCATTCTTCCTTCTGCATGTTGCAGCAATGTGACCATGACCATGACAGATCATACAACTTTCTCTCCATCCAGTTGCCACTTGATGACCATTGCTTCTTGACTGATGATTGAAGACATTAAACTTGTTGTGGTTCTGGTTCACAAAAGGTTCAGGATCGGTTCCTTGGGTCCTTTGAGGATATCTTCCAGTGTTATCCATCACAAACTTGCATTCAAATGCTCTATGCCCAAACTTGTTGCATGCATAACAATGACCATTGAACTTATTGGATCTAGGCACATTGTTGATAAAATATGGAAAATTATTGTAGGCTTTGCTCCTACATACATTGGTAGTGTGTCCTTCTTTAAGACAGTTAAAGCAAATAGGTTTGAATTTTTGCTTACCTTTTCCTTTGAGTGCTGGTTGCTTCTTTGATGCTTCAGCATTTGTTCCTAAGGATTCTCCTTCCTCATGTCCAGAGAAACCAAGACCATTGGTATTCTTTGCCAATCTAGATGACTCAAGATTTTGCTCTAGCTTGATAGTACTTTTGCCAAAATTAGCAAGTATTTCCTTTGACTCAAAGAGTTCTTTGGAAATGGCAGTGTTTGTCTCCATTAGACTTGCATTTTTTGAGATGGCTATGTTCAGTTCTCCTTGCATGTCTTCCTTTTCCATTCTGCTCTCATGAAGGCGAGTAGTCAGTGCACTAATCTCTTGTTTCAACTTGGAGATCTCATGATCTTTGTCCTTTACCAGATCTTCATCTTTTCTCCGGTTCTCAAGCTCTTGACTAAACCGAATAGTCAGTCTTTCCAACTCCTTTCTCAAATTGGAGTTTGAATCATTCAGCTTATTCACCTCAGCAATCATGGCCTCCATGTTAGCTTCATCTTCAGAACTACTTTTAGATAGTTCCATCAGCCTCTTTGCATGTTCTCTCCTTTTTGCTTGAGATGCCTTGTATTTGACCATAAGATCATCATAGGCTTGCTCAGACTTAGTGAGCCATTGAGTAAGTTCCCTCATAGTGTATTCCCCCATATCTCTTTCCAAGTGGTTAAACTTATAGAAAGGTAGGCTCTGATACCAATTGATGAATACTAAGAGGGCGGGGGGGTGAATTAGTATGCCAAAAATCTCTGCACTAAAACACTTACACAGTCTAAAGATAAACCGATAAAGCAGTCTAATAGTCAAACCGATTACCACACATGCAAACCAAAATGCAAATAAAGCATTCACCCACAAAAGAAATACAACCATAACACAAGATATTTGACATGGAAACCCAACTGGGAAAAATCACGGTGAGATGGAACTCACAAGTCACTATCTGCAGAATAGAAACCAGACCGGTTAAGGTCTTACAATGTTCTTCACCAGAACAGATCATGTTAGGAATCTCAATCTCTATTAGGAGATAAGTCTGATTAAAGACTACCTTGTTAGAGGATTTTAGATTCACATGTGTGAACCACCTTGTTAGAGGATTTTACAAAGGCTTTGAGGCCTACCCGGTTAAGGGCTACAAACTTGTCAAAGATGTGAGTAATCAACAAGTGTTTGATCTATCTAATAGCACAAACTACTTGGTTAGATCTAGTATTGCTCATAGCTAATGCATTCTAGCATTACTTCAATCGTCTCTCTCTCTCTCTCATAGTTACAACTTGATCTTCTTAGATAAGATCATTCTCAACTTCCACCTTAAACCCTAACACGACATTAACCCTTTCAGCAACAACTTAAAACCCTAGACATGATGTCCTTTTAAAGGAATCTGATTTCATGTCGGTCTAATAGGATTACATTACAATTTCCTAGGTTCAATGCATCTAGACATACTTAGTAACACGACACAAAAAGCACCATCAATGTGTCGGCACCATCAAACAATCGGTGGATTGGTAACTCATCACAAAATGTCAGTTGGTAACTCATCATAGAGTATTACCGGTTCATAGAAAATACCGGTTGTCGGTTTGACAAAAATGAAGACTGGTAAGAATGTGTTGTGCCGCTTTGCTCCCTCGTACTGCTTGGGATCTACGAACCGCTTTGGGTCGACATGCCGCTTCAGACCGGGAAACACATTCTGCAAAATCACCACTAGTATACAACATACTAGTTGGAACAAATACCGGTTGAGCTTGAGCTCGTACATATAAAGGGGATCTCAATACAAGTGTGTGTCCATCAATGACAATCACAACATAAACAACAAAAATGCCAACATAAAAAGTTATCCCCGACAATTTAGTAGGTTGCCCTACTACAAGCAGTTACAAATTGTTCATTTGTTTGATAGTATGCATATTGGAAAGAATATAACAAAGACAGTATGGAAAATATTTGATGGAAGGCATGACAAAGAAAAAATTGTCAAAATATGTAGTGACATTCAGGATTCCAATCATGCAATGATAAATGTCATTCAATCAAATAGCCATGGAAACCAGATTAATATAAGTGAGCTTCCTTGGTTATTAACGGACCAGCAAAGCAATGGTATAAAAGAAGTCATACAAAAAATTTGATTTCCCACAAGATTTACTAAACAATCTCATATCAAAGAAAAGTGAATTTGGGCCAAGGATGAAAATGCATGATTGGCATACCTTCATTAAGGTAATTCACATTCTTGTGTTTTTAGTATGTATTTAAGTACTATGTGTACGTGTACTTTTCATTATGTTACAAAAAAATGAAAAGATAATCTTATAATTGTTGCAGTACATTCTACCTCTATCTCTCCCAGATGACTTCTACAATAATGTCAAGCAATTCATATATGATCTTGGAAAATACATGAGGTAAGTAGTGATATTTGTTTAGTTTGTTGTATAGATATTATATTTGCGATTTGTTTTACTTGTTATGTAATATATTTTTTTGCGTCTTGAATACCTTGTAGGTGGTTGTCATGTAAAGAAATCCATAAAGATGATATAAAATATTGGAAGAGAAAAATTCCTCATTTAGTGTGTGAAATGCAAAAGTGTCTACCTCCAGCTTTTTTCAATGCACAAGAACACTACCTCATACACCAAGTTGAGGAGATTGAATTGTGTGGACCTGTACACACTAGGTCAATGTGGATGGTTGAGAGGCACTTGAAATTTTTTAAGGCTTTGGTTCGACAAAGAGCACATTTGAGGGTTCTATGGTGGAGGGATATATGGTATACCAGACTATGGTGTACATTTCTGAATATCTTCCTAAGTTTGCAGCAAAGATCCACGTGGATCGCATTTGGGATCCCAACACCATTAACAAATTCGAAGGGGAGTACTTGACGGGGAAAGGTAGATTGAGGAAAGTGAGAGGTAATTATAAGATGTTATTGTATTTAATTAATTCTTAATCTTCAAAATAAATTGATTGCAAGACATCTATTTATTTTTTGTACAGTTGGTCGAGAGTGGGATGCACTACATTTCTATATTGCAAACAATCTTGATTGGATGATGGTATGGATTGGACATTGTCAACATTTTGGACGCCCGTTAACATGGGAAGGTGTGGCTTCATTGGTTATGAAGCACATCATAATGGAGATTCCAATGTTACACAAAGGGAAATTAATTTAGCATATGGTTTAAGAGATAAACAGGTACGCATAAATTTATTAATCACCCATATGTTTATCAACTCACAATGCAATAAATTTTACATGTTTGACATATTGTAGGTCAAACACCACAATGCTGTGTGCTGCAATGGCCATAAATTTTGCATAAAAAAGTTGGATGACACGAAGAAAACTTGTGATTCTGGCATCACTGCAGTCTTTGAGGTGACAAATATTTCATTGAGAAATGACATTCATCCTCAACATTCTCAAAATCGATACTATGACATTTTGGATGATATACTTGAGTGTGACTTTAATTCCTTCAAATTAGTTTTGTTCGTCGTCAAATGGTATAGGCTACAATTGAATAAAAATGATCCTGATAGAACTGTTATTGAACATGATAATGGTTTTATAATGCTAAATACAAGAACATTTGAATCTATTGGGGATGAGCCCTATGTTCTTCCAAGCCAATGTGAGCAAGTATTTTACTTAGAGGTTCCACATAAACCGGGTTGGTCATTTGTTGTTAGACATGATCCAAGAAGAAGGCCGATAAAGTATAATGTGATGGAAGAAGAAGATATCGAAGAAGTAGAAGATGAAGTGGATGATGATCACGATCGATAGTTTCTCAATCACGATGAAGAAGAAGAAGAAGAAGAAGAAGAAGAAGAAGAAGAAGAAGAAGAAGATGATGGTGATGATGATGACGGTGATGGTGATGGTGATGGCGATGGTGATGGGGATGGTGATGGTGATGGTGGTGATGGTGATGGTGATGGTGATGATGGTGATGCTGATGGCAAAGACGTTGATGATGATGATGATGATGATGACGACGATGGTGATGATGATGATGATGATGATGATGATGATGATGATGATGATGATGATGGCGATTGTTTATTACCTATGTGATGGATGGTGATTTATGATACATATGTGATGGATTACATGTTTATGATGACACATGATATGTGATGCTATTTGTGATGCTCAATTACATATATGATGACACATCATGTGATGCTTCTGATGCTTATAATATGTATGTATTTATTGTTTATCAACTTACAAATGTAGTAATGCTTATGATGCTCAATTGATCATGTTGATTTCAGGTATAGTCCCTGTGTGATGTTGTCACCCTTGGTGGGAACAAGTCGTTGACTACAGACATCGTCAACCATTTAGTTGAGGATCTTGCATAGTCTACATAAAGTAAAGGTAAGGAATTAAATTATTTACAATGATTTTGATGACAACATCTTTTATTATTTAATACTCTTTTTGTCTACAAAGTTCATGTTGTTCATGTTGTGTACTATGTAATTTCGCTAACTGTAGCATCCTAAAATTGTGACACTTGCAATTTCGACCGCATTTGGGTCTTCACGATGGTGATGCAACATGGAACCTGAATGGAGACCCCGAAACTTGCTCATGACACCAAAAACTGCATTTTTCCAGCACCCTAGCCTGATCCTCCTTGCACCCTGCTGTCCCGGGAGGTGGGACCAGAGTGCCCAGCGCCCTGGTCCTTTAGGACCAGGGCACCCAGCGCCCTGTCCCTGGCCCTATTTTGGGCCTAGTCTCCTATGGGACTTCGGGCCTTTTTGTTTGCAAATTGGAAAATAACATTTCCTGGTCGGCCTAAGGTCGGGAAAATCAGTCTTTTAACCCTAATTGGCAAGTATAAAAACTACATTTCCTCTCCCATTTGAGGAGGGAAGGACATATGTGTACAAGACGTGGAAACGATACTCAAACATTCAAGCATTCAAGCATTCAAGCATTCCTTCAAGCAATTGATCATTCTAAGTCTCCATTCAAGGCTAAGTGTTGCATTCAAGACAAGGATTCAACCATTGAAGAGGAGATCACTTACAACACATTACATGCTACAACATACAACATACAACAAACAACAACATCTATACCTTCGCATATAAGGATATAAACATCCTTACAACAAGGTATTAGTACTTGTTTTACATTACATTTACAACATTTCTCATTTCTTGGTTAATTCCAAAACCGGGGTTTGACCTAAGGGCAAACCCCTAATCCCTAACCCCCCAATCATCTTCGCTTTTCTGTGTGTAGGTTGCAGGTACGCGGCTGAAATTGAAGATCTGGAATCCTTGTGCAGAGACGAACAGATCCCCCTTCGTTTCGCGGATTTTTCGGAGGACCATGTGCACGTCGGGCGCCATCGTCCCGTCAACTTTTGCTCAAATTTGCAGGACAGCACCGTCTCGACATTTTACTGCTAATTCCAGGTCCGCAGCTTCATCCTATATCCCTAACTCAGTTTATAAGCAAATCTTTCTCACTTTCTATGCATTCCTAGTTCAATCTTTCCATCTACATTCTTTACAAAAGAGGGTACCCTTGCTATCACAACCCTTGAAACTCATATAGAATCCAATCTTGCATTGCGTGGGATTGGATCTTGTGGGTTTCAACCCCTCTTTTGAATGTAAAGTCCCTCCTAAGTGAAAACCATCAACCCTAGTGACTCTCCCTTCTCCCTCCTCGGAGTTGGGGAGGGAAGAACAACTAGGGTTCAATTTTTCCGCTTTACACTAACATTTTTTATACTTTTTCTTTGTCATAGGCCGACATGGATCCATCACATATCGCAGATAGAGATGTAGCTTGTGACACTTCTACCAAGCAGGTAAACCTTATTGTAATTGTACAAATTAGATAGAAGCAAAATGTTACATTATTATGTTCTTTTTTTTAGTGATTTATACTAATTTTATAATTGTTAATGATATTATTGACATAGATGGATGTTCGGGGAAAGGGAAAGGGAGTTGCAGTACCTAAGCACCTTTCTATGGATGTGGAATCATTAGGGTTAAGCAATGATGACCCTGAAGATCCCATAGACCCTATGAAATTCTTTAAAATGCCTCTTATAAAAATTAGAAAAGAGATTGTTGCTTTGGCAGCCGTGCATCCTACCACTGATGAGATACAACAGAGGGTGGAATTATTGTTTAAGACAACAAAAAACTTGCAAGTAAGCAATAATGAAAGCTTTAATAATAATAAAAGTTCAATAATGGTTTACATTTTATTCTCTTTTATGTCATTAACTAAAATATGTACGTATTGTTTTTACAACAATTTATCCGCCCTCATGAAAGTCGTTCCCATGATCAAGGTGTTGCAAGATCTTTAGGTGATGATGATTTTCTTGTATTATCACTTGCTTGGCTTATCACTCTGAGTACCCAAAACACATCATTCTTGATACTGTCAATTTTCAAAATAAAGGTTCATCCTTGTTTACAATTCTTGCACTTTTCATATATTTAATGTTTGATATATTTAATGTATTATTCTTTAGGTGCTGTCAATGTTACTGTGCAAATGTCGCCACCACCTTATCAGAGGTCACCCTCACCTATATTGCCAACTGCAATGTCGGCAACATGTAGCATGCATACATCCTCTAGTGCATGTCATATTGGCCTGCCCATTGTTGGTAGATCCCTCTTTTGCTCTATCTTCTGTCATGTGTTTATTTCCCTTCAAGTGTTCTTTCTTGAATTCTAATGCCATGTCATAGTGGATTCATTTTTTGTAGGAGGAGATGCACATGAGGATGTGCCAGAGGTGACTACCGCTGATAACATACCATCATTTCCTGGATCTTCTCATATTGCTAGTACAGGAACGTTGCAGGCCACATTGGTGGTGAGCGACGAAGAAATGATTCCCTTAAAGAGACAAAAGGTTCCAGGTACTTTAAAATTATTATTATATATACTCTAATTGTAATTTACTTTATGATCACTTGTTGTGGACTAATGATCCCTTGAATTTTTTGCAGGCAATGATATTTTCTATAAACATCTTAGTGATATTGCATTGTAGATATTTGGGCCCACCATACGTAAAAGGTGGTACATCATATGTGAACTAACCCTAATCCACTTTTGATTTCATATCATTGCTAGAATAGTTTTCCTTTGATCCATTTCTTGAAGTGTAGTAAATGTAGCTTTAGTTCATTTTTGAATCTAACAGGTTTGTTTTTGCTTTAAAAGGTGGAATGACCAAGAAAAAAGGTTAAAAGATGAATTGACAAACCAATTGGTTGAGTGGTTTGGAAATGACATCTTTGACAAAACCAAGCTCCTTGAAAAAGCTGGCACATATCTAAAGTATGTGAGGGACCAATACAGGACCCATTTGGAGAGGAACCTAAAGTACGAGCGTCCCCCCATGACTCCAGAGAGGGAGTGGAAGGACCTGATTTTGGATGCCAAGGAGAAAATTGAAAGGAAAAAAGGAAATACACCACTAGATGCCAAAAGAAGGTACGTGATACTATTAAGAATGTAATGATGTACTAATTAATTACTCATTATATTTATATAATCTAACATATTTCAAACTTTTTCTAGACTGGGTGACACGTGAAAGGCAACCAAGGCAAGGCAAGAAATGCACGAGCAACACAAACTCGGCTCTGGTGGTTACATGAAACTTGCTGCATGAATTGTAAGTATCTCATGTAAACAAAATATTGCATCAAAATATTAATAAATTGCAAACATTTTTTTTTATCAAACAATGCAAGCAAAATTCACGGTACCAAGCAAAAATGCAGGGCTCTGAATTCAATAGAGCGCCCATAGAAGATGACAAGAGAATTGCCTACCAACAAGGCTATTTAGCTGTGGCTGATTGGCTACGAGAATTGAGTGGGCATACATAACATTCGAGTGCATCTGTCACACAGATAAATATGGTAAATGGAAGTTGTTTCAAATTTAATACTTTACCAATAATTTAATTGATGTTGAGTTCCAACATAAAGTGACTATATTTGTTTTAAATAAGCAAGCAATGATAACAAAGTGCATGTCATTGGAATGCAGCCTGCTAATTGTGAAACACCACCTGCACATGAAGGTCTGGATGTGCATCCCAGTATTGGAGGTATTCATTTGCTATTCAAATTTATTTATTTAGCTATTAATACAAGTATATACATCTTAATTTGTAATTAGAGTAGTAATTAATGTAACCTTTTTTGTTAACATTTTAGAGCATGTAGTCGGTGGTGAGCAAGTGGAGCATGATCTGGGTACACAACCTCAAGAACGTGATGTTCCCCACTTAGGTAAAGAGGACCACTATTATTGCTTTAAATAAATATAATTGCAATTGATGTTCAGCATTAATGTAACCTTGAGTATTTCAACTCCAGATGATCTAGAGGGTGTTTAGCATGTTGAGGTTGAGGCTACACAAAATGATGTGGCCCCATCAGGTAAAGAGCACAACAATTATGTTCTCTAAATTAATGAATACTTGTAACAATAATATATTTTTTTTTTTAATTTAACCCATTTCTTTGTTATTGCAGAGGACCCTCCTTCGCTTCAGTGTCCTCGTCCTTAGTATAGGACTAGGCATACATTGAGATCATGAGCAGTTGGCGGAACATCTGCAGAGGGGGGAAATGATGAAGAAACCGATGTTCCACTTAGTCTTTTCATAGCTTCAAAGAAAAAACAAAGAAAGAAATGATTGTAATCTAACTAATTTGATAATGACTGATTTTTATGTGTTAGTGAATGTAATTATGTGCTAATTAATGGTTATGGATGATATGTGTTAATTAATATTGATGAATGTTGTGTGTTAATTAATGTTAATCAATGTTATGTGTTAATGAACGTTATGTGATATTAATGAATGAATGCTATATTTTATTAATGGTAGAAAGAATTAATTAATGAATTTTATAAGATGTTAACGGGGAATTTAGAGTGATGTTAAGGGGGGTGGGGGGGGGGGAGGGGCCAAATGAGCTTCCACCTTCATGTGGTTGGCCTTGTTAAGAAAATAATATTAAACTATTCTCAAAACCAAGCGAAGCTCAACAAGGTAACACACTTTTCAATATTTCATTATGTTGCAAAGTTAATCTTATTGAGTAATGTATATTGAATCTTAATTGCAAGGTGCAAGTGGAGCCAACATGAACAACAACACCACAAGTTGCTGGGTATAATGAACTCCTATATTGTCTTGTCTGTACACGAACAATATGAGTTGCTTCTAGTGTTGATATCCAAGGTAGCACTGCAAAAGTTATGAATATGCCTCATCCTTGTAAGTTTTTTTAATTACTTGTAAGTAATGAATATGCTCATCCTTGTAAGTTTTTTTATTACTTGTAAGTCATGAATATTGCTCTTTAGTTGATTAAAATTAAATGAAAATATTTAATGAATACACAAAACTATATACATATGCAGACACACCATGGTTGAGATGGTCCAACTCCCTAGTCTCACTCTACGACTAAGCTCATGCCATATCTAAATCAAAGACATCTCAAATACATGGTCTATGGAAAGTTGCAAAATGCCATTTTCATACATAAGCAAGACATACACAATTGGGCATAATCACCAAGAGAACAGTAAAAAGTGTGTTTGAGATTGTATCATGGATGCTTTTAAGGATTGTATCATGGATGCAAAAAATCTCTTCATTAATCCTTGACTCATGATTGCTATAATACTTCTTTAGACTTCTCATGTCATTTGTTGCACTTCTTCACTATTTTGGACTGAGTTTCAACTATGAATTTGCCTTGACTTATGACTGTACCTAGCTTTGTCCTATCTTTGTAAGCTTCCTCTTTGAATTGTAGTTGTAGCTTTGATAATACCTTTTTAATGTTGCACTATTTGTAAGGAGGACAACTCCTAATGCATGTTGCAAATTGTGTTCTAGTGACTGAGACTAACCTAATGCATCTAAGAATAGCATAAATTGCCAGGATGGAGATATAGCAGATGAGTTCAAGATTTTTGTTGTAGAAATCATTCGATTTCTGTGCTTGAAATTTATGTATATACACTATTTATAGTCTACTCTATATTTCCTACTCAGCTACTCCTATTGCTTTAAAATGAAATGTGAACTGATGAATTGTATTCTATAGATGACCAGTGCCTTTCTTCAATGTTCAATTGAAATAACCCTAAATAACCCAAATGAAACTAGTAAAATATTTGAAAGCATACCAGAAGACAACACAAATTTTAGGCTCAAAGTTAATGGTCTGTATATTTATATTCAATTTCGAAAATCTTACAAAACTTAGATAGTTTTCTGTGAAACACTAGGCAAAACGTAGATAAATTTCTGCAGAGTTTCTTATTTTCCTCACCTCTGATTCCAGAAAACCGTAATGTGATTTTATCTTTTCTATCTCCTCAATTGTTTTAACAAACAATGAGGTGTCATCTTTGTTAACAATTTCATTTACCCTCAAAGACAAATTAGCTCCCAGCTCATCAAGCCATACCTGTTTGTCCTTCAACTGATTTTGGCTGACAAAACCCCCAGGAAATAATTCAAATTTATGCTTAGTATATTCTTTCTTGTACAAGTTAGCTTTCCTCTCTACATTGGCTCTTCCTTCTGCTAACTTGGTCAAACCTTTTGCCAACTCACATATGGATTTATAGTAACATTAGATCCTACTTCATCATAGGATGCACACATAGGTTCTAAATCCACTTCTCTTGGAATCCACTTATTCAAAATAGGCTCTAAAGTAGCCTTGTCCTCATTTAACTGACACAGAGTGTCTAAAATTCTTTTCATATTAGTGTGCACAGTGGGGGCCTCTACTGTATCAGCAAAACTCAAAATGGTGGCCTTTACCTTCTCTTCATACTTACTTGCAAACAAGGCTTGAGCTTGTTTCATTTTTTCCAACTCATGTTGAAAAGTCTCAGTTGGTTGAAAACCAGAAGGCATAGGAGAAGGGGGGAATTCTATAATAGGACTGGTAGGTGGAGGTCTTGCTAGAGAAGAAGAGAACACCAGGGTAGAGGACTCACCTCCTTGGTGGTGTCCTACCAATTGATTTTGAAGTCTAGCAATAATAGTATCCCTATTGGCTACCTCCTTTTTGGCTTCATTATAAGCCTTTAAAATTGTCTCCAATTTGACTTGGAGATCAGCTTTTTCCTTTGCTTCTTTCTCTGCTATTGCCACATTAAACTTTGTAGTTTCTAAGACTGTACTGGTAGCTTCTACCACCCCTGTATCCTGGACTCTTTGTACTATCATACCTCGTAGAAGATTAAATCTTGAGGTATCTTTCCTTCTACTTTCATCCCTCTTGAGGGACCACATGACCAGAGAACCATTATCTTTGCTAAATGTCACTCCCTTCATTGGCTTGGTTTCTTTTCTAATTGCTTCAAGAACTAATGCATCTGCTATATCCCATTCAGGGAGGATTAGAACACAAGCCTTTGACACCATCTCTCTTCCAACTTCAGGAGTGATAGCTTTGAATTCAACCATCATTTCTTGTTTAACCTCATCTTCCACTGA
This sequence comes from Cryptomeria japonica, assembly GCF_030272615.1. Lineage (NCBI taxonomy): Eukaryota > Viridiplantae > Streptophyta > Pinopsida > Cupressales > Cupressaceae > Cryptomeria > Cryptomeria japonica. The sequence goes on along the minus strand of NC_081414.1, from coordinate 262,029,993 downwards.
ATTTTTATCTTTGTGAGGCTTCTCACTCATTCTCTTTTCACATCTAGCCTTGAATTGTTCAATGTTTTTGTTTCCATACAAATTACATGAAAGCCCCTGTTGTGACAAAATTGCTGTCAGCTAGAAACTCTTCACTAGCTTGTTTGACAGTGAGGTCTAATTCCTTTCCCTTTAGCTCACCATCAGTTATATTCATTTCAGCACTAGGTGGCTCTTCCGACATTCCCTCTTGGGTCTCATCATAGGTGTATGCAATTTCACCGAGACTCCCTAACCGTAGCAATTGTTCAGCCACTTCTTGCTCATCTCCTATGTGAATAGGGGATTGAGATGGAGAGTATTGAGGCTCATTAGTTTCAACTTCCTTCCCTACTCTTTTTCTTTTAGGGGAATCTTGAATATCAATGACATCTTCAATGGCCCTTTTTCCTCTTGAAGTGGAAGGCTCACTTGTCACTGGCATCATCATAGTATATTTAGATTTTTCATGCATCATATAATTACCAGGTGGGATAGCCTTAGCAAAGGCAAGCTTAGCTAAGACCAATTTAGCCCTATCAGGATCATTTTGCATTATAGCCTCCCTTTTCTCTTTCAAGGTTTGCATTAGGTCTTCAAAATAAAGAATTAAGAATTTAACCTTCTCTTCAAAAGGGGTAAAACTAGAAAGAGGGTCATAGCTAGAATCAAATTGATGAATAAAATCAAGTCCTCTTTTGTATGCAACCCACTTCTCCTTTCTTAACTCCTGCTCATCTAAGTTGAATTCATTTCTAATTAAATATTCAGGAAATTGAAATTGGTGAGGCCTACTTTTACATACTACCCTCTTTCTGAACATGCCATTGAAGAAATCCTCAGGGTTTGCACACCTTGAAACTGCAGTTGACAACATATATGGCTTATAGAATTCTTCAAAGTATTTCCAGCCACCTTTGGTAATTACAAAATTATGGGCCATGGTAATAGTTGGGAAAATGGTCCCTTTACCCCTATTGGTCAGCTCGACCTCTTGTACTCCTCCAATCTGTCTCAACACTTCTGTAATCCCTATCTTCAATTGGACCTGATAGGGTAGTAGATAGGGGGTTCCTCTAAAGCCATATACTCTGAAAATAGTAGAAACAGGGTACAAATACATGTCTCCCTAGTTGTGAACAATCTTGATATCTTCTGCAAACTCTTTAGGCCTAAGGAATTCCAAAAGAACCTTAGGAATCCTAGGGTTTTCTACACATAAAAGAACTCTAATCTTAGATGCAAAGCATCTATCAAACTTCAAAAAAATAGCATCCTCTCTATCCCAAGATAGAACAATGCTCCAAAGTTGCACAGTCATCTCCTCTTTATCTTTAACCTTGACCAAATCCATATCTTTTGCAAAATAATTAGCACCTTTGAATAAAAACATGTGCATTAACAGGGAGTACCATCCAAATGGCCTATCCACCTTACCATTTTTAATCCCTAGAAGCCCTACATGAATAGCATCAATGAGGTATGGGGCAAAATCAAATGTTATTTCTAGGGAAGGGTTTAGAATTTGGGCAATCATTAGCATATAATGGGTTGGCATATGTTTCTCAACATCTTCTCCAAAGATCTAACACAGTGTCCAATACATACCCGTAGCTCTTAAAGTAAACAAATTCAGGGAAAATGGTTCCATTGTACTAGGGCCTACAACTGTTAACCCTTCTATTTTAACAAAGAATTCTCTTAATGGGCCACTCCTAAGATGATCTCTTTGTGCATTGTAGACTTGAGCTAATGCTTCAAATCCCTTTATATTTCTGATACATCTGGTAGCAGGGTCATAATTCTGTGCGATCAAGGTCAAAAAATCTACATCCATGAACACACTAGGGACCACAAGCTTCCCCACATCTAGTTCCCAGATGCTATTTAAAGGGGTGGGGGCATGTCTTTGACCAAAACCAACTTTAAAAAGACTTAGACCTGATATCCCTATTTCGCGGTCCCTTAACCAATATCCTTTGTCATACAAGACATCCCCAATTTTCAAACAAGGGTTTTTTGGTACTAACTCTTTGGCCCTAGCCCTGACATTAGTTGACATGGTTAACTGCTCTAGAAATTCATCACATATGTTTCTATCTTGATAGTTCACCTTTCCTGTCAATTCCAGTCTGGGTGCCATTTTGAAAGTATGCAACTATGCCAATTATCAATCAAAGCAGTTCTTTAACAGAACAAAACCACAATTCAACAATTTTCAAGCAATGGGTAAGCAAAGAATAAGAAAACCTAATTTCGGCTTGAAGAATTCTGCTCTACACCAAGTTTCTCTATAACAACTTCTTTGAAATGATACCTTCATTCAATTGATGCTAACAGTCTTCGCTATTTCGCAAATGGTAACTGTCCTGCTCCTTCGGGCTACAAAATAGCACCCACCGTTGGATCCTCCTAGAGATACCCACTCTTTAACAACTTTAATCCAGTAGATGTGGGCCCTCTAATTCAGCGCTATCCACTCTGGCATTCGATCTCCTAAGAAACCAACGTTGCAACTTCTTACTTGTCGAAAAACTTCTATGGGATCCACTTCTAAACTGCCACCTGTGCCTGACAGGTCACCTCTTCGTTGGTGGTATGATTCAATTAGTCTGTTGGGCCCACCACCTAGTCACCAAGTTTATTCTTTGATTTACTTAACCTTGAGGCCACGTGTGACTTTCTGATTTGCCACCTAAACCACCTGGACCGCTAACTGGACTGCCATGTCATTTCGCTACTTCGCGAAGGCTAAATCTCAAGCACCTTTTGGCTGCAAATCAACGTGGGCCATTGATCATTTTCTGAACCAACCACTCTTTACTCTTTGGAAAATCTGCCTGCTTCTAGGACCCGCCACTTTTTGCTATTTCGCGGAGGGTAAAACTTGATCATCTTCATCCCACGAAACCACGCAATCCGTCCAATCAAAAGAGAAATGATCAGTCTTTAACTTTAGCTTTACTACCACGTGGACCCACTTTCCTTTTCGCCATTTCGCGATAGGTAACTCGCGATCATCTTCATCCCATGAAATAATGCGGGTCGTTAGATCTTAGGGACTTGCACTGCTTTTATTCCTTCTATTGACCACCTCACCTAGGCCTACCATCTTTTCGCTGCTTCGCAATAGGTAAACCACGAGCATCTCCCGGCTATGAATCAACGTGGGCCATTGGATCAACAAAGAGTTGCATGACACTTACAGGGCCCGATAAACATTAGAAAAAAGGCAAAGTAATAGGCATATAAAATTTAAAATATTTAAGGGAGCACCTAGGTAAATAACAATGGGGGGACACTTCTCATGACAAACGGACCCATCACTTAAGTGGTAAAAAGTAACCATCTCCACTTTCCTCAAGACCTTTTCTTGTCGATGAGAACCATCTCCACTTTCCTCAAAATCTTTTATCGATGGAGTTACTATCTTCAATGAGTCCTTTCTGAAGTTGATCGGCATTTGCTTTCTTCGATGCCCCTTTTATATCGATGAGACATCACTGGGTCTCATCGATACTATTTGAATCTTAGATACTTTGATAGAATGATTTTTGACTTGTTCGATAACTTATGGGTTATTACGGTATCAATGAAAATGATGATTTCTTCCAAAGAGAGATAGCTTCTATGATTTAATTTCTCAAATAAAGATATTTTACTTAATTCAGATTTGATGCTCAACAGAATGACTGCACTATCACCAATCTATATTGAAGATTTGACTACTCTTTAGATAATGATTATGACTGTCATGATATTTCATGAGACTGCTCTATCCCCATATGAAACCATTTGTTCCCACAAATCAATGCTTTGAACTTGACTGCAACTTTATAGTGATCACTGTCTTTGTACAGTAAGCTTGCTACTTTCTCAAATTTTGATATATTGGAGGCTCCTAGGGTGGTTTCTATCTTATATTCACAATACCTTGCTATAATTTGTAGCTATTGTATGTTTATTTGTTTTCTATGTTTATTTGTTTTCCACTCTTAACTCATAGTTCAACCGAATATGGTTCATCTTGGAATCAATGCACATCGGTTATAATCAGATTATAACCAGTCTCCATGGTTGCAAGACCTGAAAAAGGATACTCATCATCAATTAGATGCATACTTTTGGGAATATAGAAAGACAAAAAAATATATTAGAACCGTATTTTTTGTTGAGTCATAATATGATGTGTTAATATAGCTAAATAAGGGAACCAATGTTGTATTAGGTTTAATTCCATGATGACAATTGAAACTTGTTAGAGATAGGGGATTTGTAGCAGTTGGCTTGTTAGGTTATGTCACAATCCTATGAAGGTCCTTGTAAATTGTTAATGTTAGTAGACATGAGACTATTATGTAACAAATTGGATCAGCTAAACCTAGAAGTTCTATAACCAATGAATCAACTGACTCAAGTGTATGTTAATTATCTTATGATGGTCATTTATGACCATTATTCTTAGTAGACATTAAGCAGTTTGCTAGATAGTTGGTTAGTAAACCAGTGAGTTAGTTGGCTCAAGTGTATGCCAGATGTGGAATATTACATGTGGTATCAGAGCAACCAAGTTCGACATTGAACCTCAAGCTTTCCACCTATAAACACAACTATATACATATGCAGGCGCACTATATACAAAACTATATTCGCAAGTAAATCTTTTATTCAAATCCACAATATGAAACACAAAGTTTTACTATAAGAACACAGGTAACCTTATCCCCTTTAGATAATATCACAAGCAACTGCCTACAGAAAGATGCAGTAATCCAAAACATATACACAAAGGAAAGATGACTAATTATATTATGTATGTTCACAAAATGGTACAATAGTAAGCCTGAGGCTATATTCTACTTCTTCTCTAATGATCCTTATTGTTACAAAAGTTCCCTCATTTATATGAGGGTATACATTGTCACCAAGCATCGTCGCTTTTCAGCACATAACTATTAATTAGCACTTTTGTTAACAAACTGGAAGATAAACAAGTTCATCATTCCTATGTGTTCAATGTACTTATCATCTTTATACATTAGAACGTCGTTGTTTAGTGTCCTCATGTCACTTTCTGTCTGTAAATGATTGGATAGAATATGGTTAACACAAAGTGACAATTCTTTGCCCCAATCCAACTTTGCTACTGCTTGATTATTCTCATCAATGAACTCTTGTTTCCACTGTTTGAACGATACTAACTCACCATTACTATAAAAAGAGGGCACCCTAGGGGTATTCCCATCGTCCAGCCTTTGAAGCTCTTTCCTTAATTGATTTTCCAATTCATCATGGGACTTCAAGAAAGCCTCGGCTTCAATTTTCTCACCTGGATTAATCAAACTGTTGTCATTCATCATGTCTTCCAACCAAGACCTGAGCCTTTTATTCTCTTTCAAAGCTCTGACTATTCCAGTGTATGTTTTCCAATAGATTTCTGCAACTTGCATCATACTTCTGTACCTATGTTCAATGATCTCCAGAATCAACTTATCCATCTTTTGTTGTACCTTTTCTACTTGCCGAGATGTCTTTCCGGCCCTGTTCCTCCAATACATAGCATCTGTCAAGGCATCCATGGCATCTCTGTCAACACCATATGTCATCCCTGTTTGACTGGTACCTATATCAATCTGAAGCAATCTTGCTTGCAACCTCTATTTTTCTTCATTGGTTTTCTCATATAGGCTTTTGTATGTAGAATTTTCTCGGACCAGAAACTCTATCTGATCTTGGTTCAAGTCTAGCGACATCCAAATTTAGTTTGGCAGTTGTTCTAGGGTCAGTCTTTCCGACCTCATGCACCATCAAGTGTCCAAAAGCTTCTTCTGTATCAATCAATATAGGTCTTTTATCTTTGGGATAGATAGCCTACTGTAGAAGAGCCTTCTGATCTGGATCATATCTTGATATTCTAAAGAGTTTATCAATCTCTTTTAGCATCATTTGCCTACTTGGGTCCCGTTTCTTAAGGAATCCATTAAACAACAAGGCAGAGTTCATGTCCCATCCAAAGCATAATAGCACACTAGCTTCCTTAAGCAATTGTCTTCCCTTCTTAGGTGTCATTTCTCTCATCACAAGATCCATCTCCTCTTGTAACTTTTGAAGCTGCTGCTCTTCTTCAATATTTCTCATGTTATTACTAATTTGAGATCCTTTATGTTGATAGAGGAATGTGGTGAACTCCTTGGAAGCAATGAAGTCACTATGAGCAATGAAATCCTCATGCTCCAGGAATCTGATGTCAGCAACTTCTCAGACATTTAGTTGTCCTGTTGCCAAGTCTACTGGTGTATCCTCTTCATAACCAGGGGGGTAATCCTCTTGAGGAGTGAATGGAATGATGCCAGATGTGGAAGCAGGAGACATATGAGCCAAAGGCTCTGTATTCCTAATAGTATCAATGTAATCCCTAAAAACATGAGGTGAGACTCCCTCAAGTATTTCCAATTCATGCTCAACAAGTTTGTTGGCCAACTCTAAGGGGTCTTCAATCTTTTGTAGCATGTTCTCATCCATTTTCCTTCTAAAAGATTCCATTTATAAGCCTGCATTGCTTTCTCAAACTTTATTCGCTTCACTCTGGCCTCTGGTAAGATTTATGCTCTCTAGCCTTCAGCTTTTGTGATGACTGGGCTATCCTTATGTATCCTTCAGGATCAAAATTGGGCCTTGGATCCCCCATAGCCATGCAATAATAATCCAATTTTGTCTACAGCAGGCCATAACTCTTTGAACTTTTCACAATAAAATCTGAAAATATTAACAACCTAGGTATAATTGCTTGTTTCTCATGGCTTGTCAGATGTTTTGTACTCACTATTGACAGTTGCCTCACAATTTCTAGACAAGCCACTCTATTAGGGATTGTAATTGGTAGTAAGTATGGTCTCCCTCTGAACCCGTATACACTGACTTGTGTGCAGTCTAAAAAATAATACCAATCTCCCCAATTGTGTTCAATTGAGGGATCTTCAGTGAAATATTTTGGTCTTAGGAATCTTTGAACCTCTGGTGCAAGGGCATGATCGCATGGGCATCCCAACAGTCTATATAATGGCTTGACAAAGAACTCCTCAAAATGCCAATATTGATTATTCGCATACCTCTGGTCCCATGAAGAAACCCATAGCTGCACTAGTTTTCTCATCCCAACATTGTCATATGTCCTAACACATAACTCTTCTGGCCATAACCCTTCATCTTGGCCCACATACAATAGCATATGCATAAGTAAGGAATAATGCTTGAAATGAACATTGATGACATCCCCCTTTAACTTTTATAACCCATGATTAAAAACCTCAACCAAATAAGAAAAAAAATCAAAGAAGCGAGGGTCCTTAGACTGCAAATCGACACAAATGACCATGGCTGCAACATCCATCAAAGGATGGGATTTTATCCCTAGCACTTGGGCAACACAGTAATAGGTATACTTGAAATATGGATGGAAAGAGTTGACATCGTAGGGAGCTTTATCATCCTGACCTAGTGGCACTAAGGACCTTGCATTCCTAGGTCTATGTATAGGGAGTCTCCACATTTTGTAAATGTGCTCTAGGTTAAAATATTCACTTGTTAACTTCTTGAGATCAATCAATTCTTCAAATCCCCAATCCAACTCGAACACGGTGTCAATAACCTCCTTTCTGATTGCAAGAATTGGCTCACCCATGTAGTTATATATGGTCCTAGTTTTAGGGTCATAATTGTTTGCCAATGCCTTCATGAGCTCCACATTCATGAATACATTAGCCATAGCTAATCTTCCTACATTCAATCGCCAATAATTGTTGATAGGTTGAGGGGCAACTCTTCTGTTGTACCCATATATGAATAATTCATACCCTCTCAATTCTGTCCATATGTCTCCAAGATCCTCAAACCAGTCCTCCAGGCCTTTCTCATTAGCTCTAATCTTCTTGGACCTCAAACTGGATGATGGCCAGTGGTCAATTAGGTCCTGGGCCAAAGAACGCCCTTCCCTTTTCTATCTTTTAGGTTTTTCTTCGACAGTGATAGGTTCTTTTCCCTTTCTGGTCTTATTAGTTTTAGATTATGATTCCATTTGAATTTTAAAAAAGAGGTTAGTGTGCAAACAACTTACTTTGAATTACTGAGCTTTATCTGTGAATTCACCCAATTCCTGCTTTCAGTTCGTCACCTGTGAATTCCTTAATGTTGTGTCCATTGATGTTGATCCACTACTTATGGTGTATTTTATTAGTTAGTAATGGCGGTTTGGACAACGATCACTCGGGCACACGTTTGAATTTAATGGTGATGTGACCTTCCATGGAATTTGTTTTTGATATTCACGATAATCAATAATCATTTCGATGAGGATATGTGTTTTGATCATTTGTTTCTTTAGTCCATCAATCTCTTTGTTTCTATCGACAATACTTTTGTTTCGAATATTACTTCAATCAAGTATTTTTTCCCTTCATCGAAATACTATAGTATTTAGTCAGTATGGCTGTCTCCTCATCGAAACATATCTGATATCCATTGGGTCTTATGTCAAAGAAACTTTGGGCTTTGGTGTGCTCCTTTATTTTTCCATCGAAATAGTTACATTCCAATTTCTTCGTCAATTCAAAAACAACAACAAACCAACCCAAAACATTCTTTCAAACACATTTCCTCTTTCATCGATTATCACTATGCCCCGTCGATGAATGAGTCTATTTTCTCACCAATAAAGTTACATCAACAAAACCACACATATCGAGAACATGCCTTTTAAACCTCCTCGAAACCTATATCCTCATCGATATCTTTTATCGATTAAGCTTCCTTTTCTTGGATCGATATTATTCTTTTCGATGAATACAACTCCTTTCGTTGGGTCCTTTTTATGTTGCAACCGATAGTATTATTTCCTCAAGAACTTTTCCCGTCGATGAAGACCCTCTCTGCTTTCTTCTTTGGTATCTTTTGTCGATGAAGTTATTATCTTCGGTGAGTCCTTTCTAGATTCTCGTTCTACTTCAATCGCGTTTCCTTTATCCTTCGAATAGCTCATTCATCGTATGGATAGGAGACATCGCTAGGTCTCATCGATCCGAATTCAAAAGGTATCGATGAGACCCAGCGATGTCTCATCGATATAAAAGAGCCATCAAAGGAAGGAAACGCCGACATCGATAATAATTTTTTTTTTTGATAAAAATTATCATCATTGAAATTACGACGGCTACCAAGCTTTCGATCGATGATGTAATCGGCGAACATACAGCGTCGACAGAGTCCATTGGATTGTCGTATTTACAACAAGTATGGCATCGTCGACCAATCCGATGCCGAGTTTTCGACGGTTGATTTTGTCGGCACTCTGACAAAAAATTCATCACAAATCCGACAAACGTTCGTCGGAAATCAGCTCCGAATGTACTAGTGGTAGTACTCTGAATCTAGTTTCCAAACTACTAAACTTTTTCAAAATTGGATAAGATTAAGGGGGTCAAATCTTTCGCGGATGAAAAACTGACCCTAATTTTTTCTGAAAAACATAACATAGTGTCTAACGTGCGCATCAAAATAGTCATAGTTAGATTTATTATTTTGACAAATCCTTTGGCACAAAGATAGTTAAGAGTGAGCACTAGAAGATGTGTATTTTTTTGTAATTTTTTGTTGATTTTTTTTTTTTTTTTAATGATTTTTCCAATCGAGCACATCCTGAAAATTAGGTACCTGTTCGTGCACGAAGCATAAGTTGCACTAAACAAATCAAAAATTCAATTTTTTTTTTTTTTAAATTGTAAAGAATCAAGTGCACTACAATAATATATAAATCTTTTTAAATCTGGATAAGTATATCCAAAATTATTCAAAAAATGGTGCACCTATGTCTTTGAGAACTATGGAGACACTGGTAAAAGAAATTCAATAATAATGTTATTGTTGTTCAAATTGAAAAAAAATTATATGGTTAGAAAGCTCAAAATATGGGTGAAAATATGGTGGCAATTTTAGAAATACCCACTTGATGAAGTGTAAACCTGATGATGACAAAGTCAATAAACTAAGTTGATAAAATAAAACACGTCAAAAATGAGAGAAATGGAGGGAAATCAAACTTCCAAACCATAGCTTTGTCATCCAGGCCTATTTTCAAGCCGAAACAGTCAAAAGCGCGTTCACGGTACTTATGGTTTAAAAAGAGCGTACGGGGTACTTATAGTGTAAGCAGCGTGTATGCGCTTGTTTACCTATAAACAGTGCATACACACTACCTTTACTATAAACAACACGTACGTGCTATTGTATAATATGATATTCTATATATAATATGTGTATATACATATAATATATGTAATATATAATGTGTATAATATGATATTGTATGTATAATATGTTTATATACATATAATATATGTATATATATAATATATTAAGCATATATATACACATGTAGGTGTATTGTCTCCCCCTCTCAAATGCATATAAGGTGCCTCTCTCTCTCTCTCTCTCTCTCTCTCTCTCTCTCTCTCTCTCTCTTCTGTTCTCCCTTCCTCCATACCCCATCCCTCTTTCTCTTCTTCTCTCCCTCCCTCCCTCCATACCCCACTGCAACTGTGTCTGCACTTCTATAGAAGTAAGTGAATTTATTTCATGTCTGCAACTTCCTCTTTGATTTTTTTCATGTATGCTCTGCTAAGAAAATTAACTGATGGATTTGTGTGTGTATATTTAATAGGAGGAATAGGGTTTGAAATTGAACCACGGGTTTATTACCATGACAAACAAGGAAACTTGTAGCAATATTCTTCTCGAATGTGTTTTTAATGAGCAGAGCAGATGTGGAAAATAGTGTCAACAAAGCAACATGATGAGTCAAAGTACCTGCAATATGTTTTTCAGAAGGAAACAATAGGTAGGAAGAGAAAGAGGGAGACTAACATAGATGATGTTATGTAGAATGATAGTGGTGGGTATGCGAGAGTTCCCATGTTGTTACACAATGCCTATCACCTAAAGAAATTAAAGTTTGTTGTATGCATGGCAGTGGTAGTATATGATGATCATCACTTGTCAAACAACTTGGAACGGTACATTCCCATGAAATAAATCAAGTGTGTAATTCATATAGTCACAATCAAGATCAGTCTTATAACCTTGCAAATTTAATAGCGTCATATGTTTTAGAACTTAGTTAGTACTCTTAGGGTTAGGTCAAGCTCTTACACTTACTTTTTAGTGAAGCCTCGTTGTTTGTTCGCTTGGAGTCTCGATGACTGATGGATTTGTGTGTCTATATTGAATAGGAGGAATAGGGTTTGAAATTGAACCATGAGTGTATTACCATGACAAACAAGGAAACCTATAGCAATATTCTTCTCGAATGTGTTTTTAATGAGCAGAGCAGATGTGGAAAATAGTGTAAACAAAGCAACATGATGAGTCAAAGTACCTGCAATATGTTTTTCAGAAGGAAACAACAAGTAGGAAGAGAAAGAGGGAGAGTAACATAGATGATGTCCTGTAGAATGATAGTGGTGGGTATGCGAGAGTTCCCATGTTGTTACACAACGCCTGCCACCTAAAGAAATTAAAGTTTGTTGTATGTATGATAGTGGTAATATATGATGATCATCACTTGTCAAACATTTTGGAACGGTACATACCCATGAAAGAAATAAAGTGTGTAATTCCTATAGTCACAATCGAGATCAGTCTTATAACCTTGCAAATTAAATAGCATCATGTGTTTTAGAACTTAGGCAGTACTCTTAGGGTTAGGTCAAGCTCTTACACTTGTTTTTTAGCGAAGCCTCGTTGTTTGTTCGCTTGGAGTCTCGTTGTATGATGTTCTATTCATAACTTTAAATTTAATATATCATTTTATTAGCCCACCATATGACCCCTTAGGTGTCATTAGAGGTTGTATTGTTTCCTAAGAGATCATATGGTGTCTTGTGACCCCTCCTCTTTCCCTCCCCCTACTCTCCCCCCCTCTCCCTCTCTCTCTCTCTCTCCTCTCTCTCTCTCTCTCCTCTCTCTCTCTCTCTCTCTCTCTCTCTCTCTCTCTCTCTCTCTCTCTCTCTCTCTCGCTCCCTCTCCCTCCTTCCCTCTCTCCCTCTCCCTTCCTCCATACCCCTTCTTTTCTCCCACCCCCCTCTTCTCTCTCTCTCTCTCTCTCCCTCCCTCTACCTCTCTCCCTCTCTCCACCTTCCCTCCCCCCTCTTCTCTCCATCTCTCCCTCCCTCTACCTCTCTTCTCTCCCTCCCTCTCCCTCCCCCTCTCTCTCTCTCCCTCTCCCCTCTCCTCTTGCTCCCTCCCCCTACTCTATCTCTCTCCCTTCCTCCATACCCCTTCTTCTCTCCCACCCCCCCTTCTCTCTCTCTCTCTCTCTCTCTCTCTCTCTCTCTCTCTCTCTCTCTCTCTCTCTCTCTCTCCATCTCCCTTCCTCCATACCTCTTCTTCTCTCCCACCCCCCCTCTTCTCTCCCTCTCTCCCTCTCTCTCCCTCTCCCCTCTCCTCTCCCTCCCTCTCCCTCCCCCCTCTCTCTCTCCCTATCCCCTCTACTCTCCCTCCCTCCCCCCTACTCTCCCTCTCCCTTCCTCCATACCCCTTCTTCTCTCCCACCCCCCTCTTCTCTTTCTCTCTCTCCCTCCCTCTACCTCTCTCCCTCTCTCTACCTTCCCTCCCCCCTCTTCTCTCCCTCTCTCTCTCCCTCTACCTCTCCCTTCCCCCCCCTCTCTCTCTCTCTCTCCCCCTCTCCCTCCCCCATCTCCTCTCCCTCTCCCTTCCTCCATACCCCTTCTTCTCTCCCACCCCCCTCTTCTCTCTCTCTCTCTCTCTCTCTCTCTCTCTCTCTCTCTCTCTCTCTCTCTCTCTCTCTCTCTCTCTCCCTCTACCTCTCTCCCTCTCTCTACCTTCCCTCCCCCCTCTTCTCTTCCTCTCTCCCTCCCTCTACCTCCCCCCCTCTTCTCTCCCTCTCTCCCTCCCTCTACCTCTCCCTTCCCCCCCTCTTCTCTCCGTCTCTCCCTCTCTCTCCCTCTCCCTCCTTCCCTTTCTCCCTCTCCCTTCCTCCATACCCCTTCTTCTCTCTCACCCCCTCTCTTCTCTCTCTTCCTCTCCCATCCTCCATACCCCTTCTTCTCTCCCACCCTCCCCCCTCTTCTCTCCCTCTCTCCCTCCATCTACCTCTCTCCCTCTATCTACCTTCCCTCCCCCCCCCCCCTCTCTCTCTCTCTCTCTCTCTCCCCCTCTCTCCCTCTACCTCTCTCCCTCTCTCTACCTTCCCTCCCCCCTCTCTCTCTCCCTCCCTCTCTCTCTCCCTCTCCCTTCCTCCATACCCCTTCTTCTCTCCCACCCTCCCCCCTCTTCTCTCCCTCTCTCTACCTTAACAACATAACTATGCATTTAACTTTAATTCCTTTGCAATTAAAATGTAGATTACCTCATCGACTGATCTAGGAGCTAATGTCTTCACTCTCCTCTCCTTGTCACTCTTAGGAGTTTTCTTGAAGACATACTTAAATGGATCCATGTTATGGCCGTACCGCGAAGGGGTCTATTGTAGATTAAATGTACAATTAATACAATGTACTAACATAAATATATCAAAAACACTTAAAAGCTATAATATAGAGAACAACAACGTACCTATGCCTGAGATGCTTCTCTAATGGACTGAGGATGGCTCACCATCGATGTAGAAACTATCGCTATTACCTATACAAAAAATATTCAAAGATTAAATACAATTAATATAATGATAAGTATTGAAGGTTAAAAACAATTCATTTTACATATCAAACAAAAGTGTACGTCTCCAGTGCAAGGAGGAGGGTTCACCATTGACGAAATAGGTATATATGGATATTTCCTATATGAAAAAATTCTAAGATTATAATATATCACAAGTTCACATGTACGCGTGCATATAATCATGAAATCAAGAAAATAAAGTAGAGATACATACCTCTGCCCTCTTTTGATCCGTGGGTGAATCAGGTGCATTCAACAAATCCACAAAGCTCAATGGCCATTGTACATGTAAAATAGACAAAAAACACTAATCAATCTACAAACCCCAACTAATACTTGATTTCAACATTTTCAAACAATTGTACAACTAAAAATGTGTTAAATTACATTCTTCCCACGTTTTGGCATCTTCGAGGAATTCTTTTTCTTAGGACGATCCCTAGACACGAAGGGGGTACCCTAAAAAAATAAAAATAAACATGAGATATTAGTACAGATAATAAATTAAACATAATTTTACAAATCTAAAATGAAATGACTTTCATATTCCATCAAAACAATACATAAAAAGAGTTGCATAAAATATGATACCGTATAGCCTTCTAGGCCAAAATCGATCGCTGAGAGCGTGATGTCATCAATCTAGGACA